>NW_028256850.1:0-162421 GCF_048593485.1 Apis florea | reverse complement strand
ACTTCGATCAGGCAGTTTCGGTACCAATCTTTTTTATTAAATATCTCGCTTATTCTTCACGATACAAAAAAATGTTTCGAATGAAAGTTGAATGGTTTCGAAAGGGCTATAATCTGGTGACGCTATTTTTTTCGAGGGTGGACTCATAAAAAACTTCTCAAGCTCAACTTTAATTTTTTAAATGGCATCGTATACTTTTTATAGCATCAATCGATGTATCGTAGTATTCTCTATAAAAAAGTACTAAGTCGTTTTTTGCAAAAAACCATTAGTTTAGAAGATATTAATTATCTTTTAAACTATGAGTTTTTTGCCATATATAGCTTAGTACTTTTTTATAGAGAATACAAAGGGACAACAACTGGTGTATTAAAAAATGTATAGTCCCATTTAAAAAAACCACATTCGCGTTTATAACTCCTTAACGCTTCTATTTATTAAAAAATTAACAGCAGCAGGACGTGCCCCCCTCGAAACCAAGTAACTTTTATTCCAAACATTTTTTAATATCTCGAAAAATAAGCGAGATACATCGAAAAATGTGGATCGATTGTTCGAACATTTGGAAATTTCCAAGAATTTGACGTCAGTTCCAAGAACTTTAGAAATACACAGAACCAGGCCCGAGTTCCAAGAATTCTACAGATTCCGAGAATTCGACGTCATTTCTAAGAATTTCGGAGATTCCGAGAATTTGACGTCATTTCTCGGAAAAATTTTTCGATCGACCTCCTATCGTATCATGTTCTCCTAATACAAAATCGCATTTTTGGACAAAAATTTTTCTTTGATCAGGCAATTTCGATACCAATGTTTTTTATTAAATATCTCGCTTATTCTTCACGATACAAAAAAATGTTTCGAATGAAAGTTGAATGGTTTCGAAAGGGCTATAATCTGGTGACGCTATTTTTTTCGTGGGTGGACTCATAAAAAACTTCTCAAGCTCAACTTTAATTTTTTAAATGGCATCGTATACTTTTTATAGCATCAATCGATGTATCGTAGTATTCTCTATAAAAAAGTACTAAGTCGTTTTTTGCAAAAAACCATTAGTTTAGAAGATATTAATTATCTTTTAAACTATGAGTTTTTTGCCATATATGGCTTAGTACTTTTTTATAGAGAATACAAAGGGACAACAACTGGTGTATTAAAAAATGTATAGTCCCATTTAAAAAAACCACATTCGCGTTTATAACTCCTTAACGCTTCTATTTATTAAAAAATTAACAGCAGCAGGAGGTGCCCCCCTCGAAACCAAGTAACTTTTATTCCAAACATTTTTTAATATCTCGAAAAATAAGCGAGATACATCGAAAAATGTCGATCGATTGTTCGAACACTTTCCAAGAATTTGACGTCATTTCTCGGAAAAATTTTTCGATCGACCTCCTATCGTATCATGTTCTCCTAATACAAAATCGCATTTTTGGACAAAAATTTTACTTCGATCAGGCAATTTCGGTACCAATCTTTTTTATTAAATATCTCGCTTATTCTTCACGATACAAAAAAATGTTTCGAATGAAAGTTGAATGGTTTCGAAAGGGCTATAATCTGCTGACCCTATTTTTTTCGAGGGTGGACTCATAAAAAACTTCTGAAGCTCAACTTTAATTTTTTAAATGGCATCGTATACTTTTTATAGCATCAATCGATGTATCGTAGTATTCTCTATAAAAAAGTACTAAGTCGTTTTTTGCAAAAAACCATTAGTTTAGAAGATATTAATTATCTTTTAAACTATGAGTTTTTTGCCATATATGGCTTAGTACTTTTTTATAGAGAATACAAAGGGACAACAACTGGTGTATTAAAAAATGTATAGTCCCATTTAAAAAAACCACATTCGCGTTTATAACTCCTTAACGCTTCTATTTATTAAAAAATTAACAGCAGCAGGAGGTGCCCCCCTCGAAACCAAGTAACTTTTATTCCAAACATTTTTTAATATCTCGAAAAATAAGCGAGATACATCGAAAAATGTGGATCGATTGTTCGAACATTTGGAAATTTCCAAGAATTTGACGTCAGTTCCAAGAACTTTAGAAATACACAGAACCAGGCCCGAGTTCCAAGAATTCTACAGATTCCGAGAATTCGACGTCATTTCTAAGAATTTCGGAGATTCCGAGAATTTGACGTCATTTCTCGGAAAAATTTTTCGATCGACCTCCTATCGTATCATGTTCTCCTAATACAAAATCGCATTTTTGGACAAAAATTTTACTTCGATCAGGCAGTTTCGGTACCAATCTTTTTTATTAAATATCTCGCTTATTCTTCACGATACAAAAAAATGTTTCGAATGAAAGTTGAATGGTTTCGAAAGGGCTATAATCTGGTGACGCTATTTTTTTCGTGGGTGGACTCATAAAAAACTTCTCAAGCTCAACTTTAATTTTTTAAATGGCATCGTATACTTTTTATAGCATCAATCGATGTATCGTAGTATTCTCTATAAAAAAGTACTAAGTCGTTTTTTGCAAAAAACCATTAGTTTAGAAGATATTAATTATCTTTTAAACTATGAGTTTTTTGCCATATATGGCTTAGTACTTTTTTATAGAGAATACAAAGGGACAACAACTGGTGTATTAAAAAATGTATAGTCCCATTTAAAAAAACCACATTCGCGTTTATAACTCCTTAACGCTTCTATTTATAAAAAAATTAACAGCAGCAGGACGTGCCCCCCTCGAAACCAAGTAACTTTTATTCCAAACATTTTTTAATATCTCGAAAAATAAGCGAGATACATCGAAAAATGTCGATCGATTGTTCGAACACTTTCCAAGAATTTGACGTCATTTCTCGGAAAAATTTTTCGATCGACCTCCTATCGTATCATGTTCTCCTAATACAAAATCGCATTTTTGGACAAAAATTTTACTTCGATCAGGCAGTTTCGGTACCAATCTTTTTTATTAAATATCTCGCTTATTCTTCACGATACAAAAAAATGTTTCGAATGAAAGTTGAATGGTTTCGAAAGGGCTATAATCTGGTGACGCTATTTTTTTCGTGGGTGGACTCATAAAAAACTTCTCAAGCTCAACTTTAATTTTTTAAATGGCATCGTATACTTTTTATAGCATCAATCGATGTATCGTAGTATTCTCTATAAAAAAGTACTAAGTCGTTTTTTGCAAAAAACCATTAGTTTAGAAGATATTAATTATCTTTTAAACTATGAGTTTTTTGCCATATATGGCTTAGTACTTTTTTATAGAGAATACAAAGGGACAACAACTGGTGTATTAAAAAATGTATAGTCCCATTTAAAAAAACCACATTCGCGTTTATAACTCCTTAACGCTTCTATTTATTAAAAAATTAACAGCAGCAGGACGTGCCCCCCTCGAAACCAAGTAACTTTTATTCCAAACATTTTTTAATATCTCGAAAAATAAGCGAGATACATCGAAAAATGTCGATCGATTGTTCGAACATTTGGAAATTTCCAAGAATTTGACGTCAGTTCCAAGAACTTTAGAAATACACAGAACCAGGCCCGAGTTCCAAGAATTCTACAGATTCCGAGAATTCGACGTCATTTCTAAGAATTTCGGAGATTCCGAGAATTTGACGTCATTTCTCGGAAAAATTTTTCGATCGACCTCCTATCGTATCATGTTCTCCTAATACAAAATCGCATTTTTGGACAAAAATTTTACTTCGATCAGGCAGTTTCGGTACCAATCTTTTTTATTAAATATCTCGCTTATTCTTCACGATACAAAAAAATGTTTCGAATGAAAGTTGAATGGTTTCGAAAGGGCTATAATCTGGTGACGCTATTTTTTTCGTGGGTGGACTCATAAAAAACTTCTCAAGCTCAACTTTAATTTTTTAAATGGCATCGTATACTTTTTATAGCATCAATCGATGTATCGTAGTATTCTCTATAAAAAAGTACTAAGTCGTTTTTTGCAAAAAACCATTAGTTTAGAAGATATTAATTATCTTTTAAACTATGAGTTTTTTGCCATATATGGCTTAGTACTTTTTTATAGAGAATACAAAGGGACAACACTGGTGTATTAAAAAATGTATAGTCCCATTTAAAAAAACCACATTCGCGTTTATAACTCCTTAACGCTTCTATTTATTAAAAAATTAACAGCAGCAGGACGTGCCCCCCTCGAAACCAAGTAACTTTTATTCCACACATTTTTTAATATCTCGAAAAATAAGCGAGATACATCGAAAAATGTCGATCGATTGTTCGAACACTTTCCAAGAATTTGACGTCATTTCTCGGAAAAATTTTTCGATCGACCTCCTATCGTATCATGTTCTCCTAATACAAAATCGCATTTTTGGACAAAAATTTTACTTCGATCAGGCAATTTCGATACCAATGTTTTTTATTAAATATCTCGCTTATTCTTCACGATACAAAAAAATGTTTCGAATGAAAGTTGAATGGTTTCGAAAGGGCTATAATCTGGTGACGCTATTTTTTTCGTGGGTGGACTCATAAAAAACTTCTCAAGCTCAACTTTAATTTTTTAAATGGCATCGTATACTTTTTATAGCATCAATCGATGTATCGTAGTATTCTCTATAAAAAAGTACTAAGTCGTTTTTTGCAAAAAACCATTAGTTTAGAAGATATTAATTATCTTTTAAACTATGAGTTTTTTGCCATATATGGCTTAGTACTTTTTTATAGAGAATACAAAGGGACAACAACTGGTGTATTAAAAAATGTATAGTCCCATTTAAAAAAACCACATTCGCGTTTATAACTCCTTAACGCTTCTATTTATTAAAAAATTAACAGCAGCAGGACGTGCCCCTCTCGAAACCAAGTAACTTTTATTCCAAACATTTTTTAATATCTCGAAAAATAAGCGAGATACATCGAAAAATGTCGATCGATTGTTCGAACATTTGGAAATTTCCAAGAATTTGACGTCAGTTCCAAGAACTTTAGAAATACACAGAACCAGGCCCGAGTTCCAAGAATTCTACAGATTCCGAGAATTCGACGTCATTTCTAAGAATTTCGGAGATTCCGAGAATTTGACGTCATTTCTCGGAAAAATTTTTCGATCGACCTCCTATCGTATCATGTTCTCCTAATACAAAATCGCATTTTTGGACAAAAATTTTACTTCGATCAGGCAGTTTCGGTACCAATCTTTTTTATTAAATATCTCGCTTATTCTTCACGATACAAAAAAATGTTTCGAATGAAAGTTGAATGGTTTCGAAAGGGCTATAATCTGGTGACGCTATTTTTTTCGTGGGTGGACTCATAAAAAACTTCTCAAGCTCAACTTTAATTTTTTAAATGGCATCGTATACTTTTTATAGCATCAATCGATGTATCGTAGTATTCTCTATAAAAAAGTACTAAGTCGTTTTTTGCAAAAAACCATTAGTTTAGAAGATATTAATTATCTTTTAAACTATGAGTTTTTTGCCATATATGGCTTAGTACTTTTTTATAGAGAATACAAAGGGACAACAACTGGTGTATTAAAAAATGTATAGTCCCATTTAAAAAAACCACATTCGCGTTTATAACTCCTTAACGCTTCTATTTATTAAAAAATTAACAGCAGCAGGACGTGCCCCCCTCGAAACCAAGTAACTTTTATTCCAAACATTTTTTAATATCTCGAAAAATAAGCGAGATACATCGAAAAATGTGGATCGATTGTTCGAACATTTGGAAATTTCCAAGAATTTGACGTCAGTTCCAAGAACTTTAGAAATACACAGAACCAGGCCCGAGTTCCAAGAATTCTACAGATTCCGAGAATTCGACGTCATTTCTAAGAATTTCGGAGATTCCGAGAATTTGACGTCATTTCTCGGAAAAATTTTTCGATCGACCTCCTATCGTATCATGTTCTCCTAATACAAAATCGCATTTTTGGACAAAAATTTTTCTTTGATCAGGCAATTTCGATACCAATGTTTTTTATTAAATATCTCGCTTATTCTTCACGATACAAAAAAATGTTTCGAATGAAAGTTGAATGGTTTCGAAAGGGCTATAATCTGGTGACGCTATTTTTTTCGTGGGTGGACTCATAAAAAACTTCTCAAGCTCAACTTTAATTTTTTAAATGGCATCGTATACTTTTTATAGCATCAATCGATGTATCGTAGTATTCTCTATAAAAAAGTACTAAGTCGTTTTTTGCAAAAAACCATTAGTTTAGAAGATATTAATTATCTTTTAAACTATGAGTTTTTTGCCATATATGGCTTAGTACTTTTTTATAGAGAATACAAAGGGACAACAACTGGTGTATTAAAAAATGTATAGTCCCATTTAAAAAAACCACATTCGCGTTTATAACTCCTTAACGCTTCTATTTATTAAAAAATTAACAGCAGCAGGAGGTGCCCCCCTCGAAACCAAGTAACTTTTATTCCAAACATTTTTTAATATCTCGAAAAATAAGCGAGATACATCGAAAAATGTCGATCGATTGTTCGAACACTTTCCAAGAATTTGACGTCATTTCTCGGAAAAATTTTTCGATCGACCTCCTATCGTATCATGTTCTCCTAATACAAAATCGCATTTTTGGACAAAAATTTTACTTCGATCAGGCAGTTTCGGTACCAATCTTTTTTATTAAATATCTCGCTTATTCTTCACGATACAAAAAAATGTTTCGAATGAAAGTTGAATGGTTTCGAAAGGGCTATAATCTGGTGACGCTATTTTTTTCGAGGGTGGACTCATAAAAAACTTCTCAAGCTCAACTTTAATTTTTTAAATGGCATCGTATACTTTTTATAGCATCAATCGATGTATCGTAGTATTCTCTATAAAAAAGTACTAAGTCGTTTTTTGCAAAAAACCATTAGTTTAGAAGATATTAATTATCTTTTAAACTATGAGTTTTTTGCCATATATGGCTTAGTACTTTTTTATAGAGAATACAAAGGGACAACAACTGGTGTATTAAAAAATGTATAGTCCCATTTAAAAAAACCACATTCGCGTTTATAACTCCTTAACGCTTCTATTTATTAAAAAATTAACAGCAGCAGGAGGTGCCCCCCTCGAAACCAAGTAACTTTTATTCCAAACATTTTTTAATATCTCGAAAAATAAGCGAGATACATCGAAAAATGTCGATCGATTGTTCGAACACTTTCCAAGAATTTGACGTCATTTCTCGGAAAAATTTTTCGATCGACCTCCTATCGTATCATGTTCTCCTAATACAAAATCGCATTTTTGGACAAAAATTTTACTTCGATCAGGCAGTTTCGGTACCAATCTTTTTTATTAAATATCTCGCTTATTCTTCACGATACAAAAAAATGTTTCGAATGAAAGTTGAATGGTTTCGAAAGGGCTATAATCTGGTGACGCTATTTTTTTCGTGGGTGGACTCATAAAAAACTTCTCAAGCTCAACTTTAATTTTTTAAATGGCATCGTATACTTTTTATAGCATCAATCGATGTATCGTAGTATTCTCTATAAAAAAGTACTAAGTCGTTTTTTGCAAAAAACCATTAGTTTAGAAGATATTAATTATCTTTTAAACTATGAGTTTTTTGCCATATATGGCTTAGTACTTTTTTATAGAGAATACAAAGGGACAACAACTGGTGTATTAAAAAATGTATAGTCCCATTTAAAAAAACCACATTCGCGTTTATAACTCCTTAACGCTTCTATTTATAAAAAAATTAACAGCAGCAGGACGTGCCCCCCTCGAAACCAAGTAACTTTTATTCCAAACATTTTTTAATATCTCGAAAAATAAGCGAGATACATCGAAAAATGTCGATCGATTGTTCGAACACTTTCCAAGAATTTGACGTCATTTCTCGGAAAAATTTTTCGATCGACCTCCTATCGTATCATGTTCTCCTAATACAAAATCGCATTTTTGGACAAAAATTTTTCTTTGATCAGGCAATTTCGATACCAATGTTTTTTATTAAATATCTCGCTTATTCTTCACGATACAAAAAAATGTTTCGAATGAAAGTTGAATGGTTTCGAAAGGGCTATAATCTGGTGACGCTATTTTTTTCGTGGGTGGACTCATAAAAAACTTCTCAAGCTCAACTTTAATTTTTTAAATGGCATCGTATACTTTTTATAGCATCAATCGATGTATCGTAGTATTCTCTATAAAAAAGTACTAAGTCGTTTTTTGCAAAAAACCATTAGTTTAGAAGATATTAATTATCTTTTAAACTATGAGTTTTTTGCCATATATGGCTTAGTACTTTTTTATAGAGAATACAAAGGGACAACAACTGGTGTATTAAAAAATGTATAGTCCCATTTAAAAAAACCACATTCGCGTTTATAACTCCTTAACGCTTCTATTTATAAAAAAATTAACAGCAGCAGGACGTGCCCCCCTCGAAACCAAGTAACTTTTATTCCAAACATTTTTTAATATCTCGAAAAATAAGCGAGATACATCGAAAAATGTCGATCGATTGTTCGAACACTTTCCAAGAATTTGACGTCATTTCTCGGAAAAATTTTTCGATCGACCTCCTATCGTATCATGTTCTCCTAATACAAAATCGCATTTTTGGACAAAAATTTTACTTCGATCAGGCAGTTTCGGTACCAATCTTTTTTATTAAATATCTCGCTTATTCTTCACGATACAAAAAAATGTTTCGAATGAAAGTTGAATGGTTTCGAAAGGGCTATAATCTGGTGACGCTATTTTTTTCGTGGGTGGACTCATAAAAAACTTCTCAAGCTCAACTTTAATTTTTTAAATGGCATCGTATACTTTTTATAGCATCAATCGATGTATCGTAGTATTCTCTATAAAAAAGTACTAAGTCGTTTTTTGCAAAAAACCATTAGTTTAGAAGATATTAATTATCTTTTAAACTATGAGTTTTTTGCCATATATGGCTTAGTACTTTTTTATAGAGAATACAAAGGGACAACAACTGGTGTATTAAAAAATGTATAGTCCCATTTAAAAAAACCACATTCGCGTTTATAACTCCTTAACGCTTCTATTTATTAAAAAATTAACAGCAGCAGGACGTGCCCCCCTCGAAACCAAGTAACTTTTATTCCAAACATTTTTTAATATCTCGAAAAATAAGCGAGATACATCGAAAAATGTCGATCGATTGTTCGAACATTTGGAAATTTCCAAGAATTTGACGTCAGTTCCAAGAACTTTAGAAATACACAGAACCAGGCCCGAGTTCCAAGAATTCTACAGATTCCGAGAATTCGACGTCATTTCTAAGAATTTCGGAGATTCCGAGAATTTGACGTCATTTCTCGGAAAAATTTTTCGATCGACCTCCTATCGTATCATGTTCTCCTAATACAAAATCGCATTTTTGGACAAAAATTTTACTTCGATCAGGCAGTTTCGGTACCAATCTTTTTTATTAAATATCTCGCTTATTCTTCACGATACAAAAAAATGTTTCGAATGAAAGTTGAATGGTTTCGAAAGGGCTATAATCTGGTGACGCTATTTTTTTCGTGGGTGGACTCATAAAAAACTTCTCAAGCTCAACTTTAATTTTTTAAATGGCATCGTATACTTTTTATAGCATCAATCGATGTATCGTAGTATTCTCTATAAAAAAGTACTAAGTCGTTTTTTGCAAAAAACCATTAGTTTAGAAGATATTAATTATCTTTTAAACTATGAGTTTTTTGCCATATATGGCTTAGTACTTTTTTATAGAGAATACAAAGGGACAACAACTGGTGTATTAAAAAATGTATAGTCCCATTTAAAAAAACCACATTCGCGTTTATAACTCCTTAACGCTTCTATTTATTAAAAAATTAACAGCAGCAGGACGTGCCCCCCTCGAAACCAAGTAACTTTTATTCCAAACATTTTTTAATATCTCGAAAAATAAGCGAGATACATCGAAAAATGTGGATCGATTGTTCGAACATTTGGAAATTTCCAAGAATTTGACGTCAGTTCCAAGAACTTTAGAAATACACAGAACCAGGCCCGAGTTCCAAGAATTCTACAGATTCCGAGAATTCGACGTCATTTCTAAGAATTTCGGAGAATCCGAGAATTTGACGTCATTTCTCGGAAAAATTTTTCGATCGACCTCCTATCGTATCATGTTTTCCTAATACAAAATCGCATTTTTGGACAAAAATTTTACTTCGATCAGGCAGTTTCGGTACCAATCTTTTTTATTAAATATCTCGCTTATTCTTCACGATACAAAAAAATGTTTTGAATGAAAGTTGAATGATTTCGAAAGGGCTATAATCTGGTGACGCTATTTTTTTCGTGGGTGGACTCATAAAAAACTTCTCAAGCTCAACTTTAATTTCTTAAATGGCATCGTATACTTTTTATAGCATCAATCGATGTATCGTAGTATTCTCTATAAAAAAGTACTAAGTCGTTTTTTGCAAAAAACCATTAGTTTAGAAGATATTAATTATCTTTTAAACTATGAGTTTTTTGCCATATATGGCTTAGTACTTTTTTATAGAGAATACAAAGGGACAACAACTGGTGTATTAAAAAATGTATAGTCCCATTTAAAAAAACCACATTCGCGTTTATAACTCCTTAACGCTTCTATTTATTAAAAAATTAACAGCAGCAGGACGTGCCCCCCTCGAAACCAAGTAACTTTTATTCCAAACATTTTTTAATATCTCGAAAAATAAGCGAGATACATCGAAAAATGTCGATCGATTGTTCGAACATTTGGAAATTTCCAAGAATTTGACGTCAGTCCCAAGAACTTTAGAAATACACAGAACCAGGCCCGAGTTCCAGGAATTCTACAGATTCCGAGAATTCGACGTCATTTCTAAGAATTTCGGAGATTCCGAGAATTTGACGTCATTTCTCGGAAAAATTTTTCGATCGACCTCCTATCGTATCATGTTCTCCTAATACAAAATCGCATTTTTGGACAAAAATTTTACTTCGATCAGGCAGTTTCGGTACCAATCTTTTTTATTAAATATCTCGCTTATTCTTCACGATACAAAAAAATGTTTCGAATGAAAGTTGAATGGTTTCGAAAGGGCTATAATCTGGTGACGCTATTTTTTTCGAGGGTGGACTCATAAAAAACTTCTCAAGCTCAACTTTAATTTTTTAAATGGCATCGTATACTTTTTATAGCATCAATCGATGTATCGTAGTATTCTCTATAAAAAAGTACTAAGTCGTTTTTTGCAAAAAACCATTAGTTTAGAAGATATTAATTATCTTTTAAACTATGAGTTTTTTGCCATATATGGCTTAGTACTTTTTTATAGAGAATACAAAGGGACAACAACTGGTGTATTAAAAAATGTATAGTCCCATTTAAAAAAACCACATTCGCGTTTATAACTCCTTAACGCTTCTATTTATTAAAAAATTAACAGCAGCAGGACGTGCCCCCCTCGAAACCAAGTAACTTTTATTCCAAACATTTTTTAATATCTCGAAAAATAAGCGAGATACATCGAAAAATGTCGATCGATTGTTCAAACATTTGGAAATTTCCAAGAATTTGACGTCAGTTCCAAGAACTTTAGAAATACACAGAACCTGCCCGAGTTCCAAGAATTCTACAGATTCCGAGAATTCGACGTCATTTCTAAGAATTTCAAGGCTTCCAAGAATTTGACGTCATTTCTTGGAAAAATTTTTCGGTCGACCTCCTATCGTATCATGTTCTCCTAATACAAAATCGCACTTTTAGACAAATGTTTCTTTCGTTTGATCCATTTGGAAATTTCCACGAAATTGACGTCATTTCCAAGAATTTTAGAGATTCCGAGAATTCTACGTCATTTCTAAGAATTTCAGAGCTTCCGGGAATTTGACGTCATTTCTTAGAAAAATTTTTCGATCGACCTCCTATCATGTCATGTTCTCCTAATACAAAGTCGACTTTTCGGACAAGAATTTTTCTTCCTTCCCTGCAATTTTCTTATTTATCTCTTTTGTTAAATATCTCCCTTATTATTAACAATATCGAAAAAAGTTTCGAATAAAAGTTGCGTGATTTCGAAAGGGCTATACTGTGATGCACTCATTTTTTTTGTGTGTTCACTCATAAAAAACTTCTTAAGTTCAACTTTGTTTTTTTAAATAAGATCATATAATTTTTAATGCATCAGTTGATATGACTTGGTATTCTGTATAGGAAATGTTTGATTATATATGTAAAAAAAAATTATTTCATAAGATAATTAAGTATATTTGAGTATTTTTCTAAATTAATAAATTTTGTTTATAAATAGTTATTTTATAGAGAATGATGCGCTGTTTTTATTATGCATTAAAAATTATATGATTCTATTTAAATATAAAGTAGTTTTTTTAATTAGCTTCTATTTGTTATCCGAGACGAAAAATAATTATATTGTATTATATTCCTTTTGGTACGATTTAATTTTTACTTGAAACATTTTTTAAAATTTTCAAAAATAATCATGATATATTAGATAATAGTATTGGAATATTATATTACGTAATCGGTCACGTCTTGTGAACTTTTTATAATACTGAAAAATGTTTCAGATAAAAATTGTACATTTTCAGGAATGAAACACTGTGATGTTATTAATTATTTCACAAATAAACGTGTCGATGATCCACGTTTTGTTTTTTTTTTAAATATAACAAGGTTTTAATAATCTAACGAGTGCACGAAATAATAATAATAAGCACGAAAATGATCAGAAGAACGAGTTCCATTCTCATCGTCTCCACAGCTCGACGCTAAGTCTCAATATACCTGAATTTATATCAACCGTCAAGCTCGATCCCTGATAACTGTCCACTAACCTTGTGGATAAATGATAACCGTGACTACGTTACGGAATTTATTAGGAGCGGTTTAATTAAACGCGCCTTGAAAGGCGTTTTAATTAACCGGGGGCGAAGCGATTAAAGGAAGAATCGTGGATTTCGGGGTGAATAACGGGGCGGAAACGAGAATTCGAGTACACAAATTTTCACTGTTGCGGCTGTATTAAAGGCGGAAGAAAAGCTTGGAGAGGAGTCTTCTGCGATGGTGGGATGCTAACTAGATTGGCCTTCGGTGTGCGAAGACTTCTTCCTCTTGGAAACTGTTGAACTTGATTGGCTTTGTTATTGCTCATGTTCCATGGAGAAACTTGACTAATGGTGTGATACAGCTAGTTCGACGATGCATCAAACGACGGTTGGCGAGGATGAGGAACAAGAATAATTCGTGAGCACGATTCGACGCAGTTGTGTAATGGAAGAGCGTAATGATATTTCGCAAGTTGAAACAGACGCTTCTCTTATAACACGTATATTCTTGAGAATGGGTTCTTACGAAGATGTTAATCTTTGATGGAGGGAATGAGAGATTCGCTAAGTGAGACTGTAATTATAATTAATCAATTTTTTCTTTTTTCCTACAAAATTTTGTTTCGCTTAATTTTGACGAGATAAGATGAAGTTTGTTACACTTAGTACATAGTTTAAAAGAATTATCATTAAATCTCGTTAAATTAATTTATCATACGAAATCTATAGATTTTAATTTGTACTCGGTTCTTTATCACCTTGCATCTAATTTCGAAAATTACTTGTGAATTATTTACAATAGATAATTAATTTAAACTTGTACGACTTTAAGATAGGAGGAATATAAATCATAGTTCAAAGTTTGAATTTATTTACAATTTAATGAATTAGACGATCAACTTTTTTCGAGTTTTCCCGAGTTTTTATTTTTCCCGTATTCTGTCAATCACCACTTTTGTACATCACAAGTTCAGACGAGAGAATACAATTCGTTACATGGAAATATATTTCATCAACATTTAATACGCGACGCCGTATTAATGAATCATTTTCCAACGACATTTTCCATATACGATAAATTGTATATATCGAGTCTCGTTAAATTTTCAAGTTATTATTATTACTTATCAAGACGATTATAAATAGAAAACAAAGATTCGAGAATAACTGGGAAAAATTAAGGATTTCGATAAACTTTTAACTATGAACTTTTAATTTTCAAAAAATTGAAAAAATTATTGAAAAAAAGGATTGGAAGGTGATGAATCAACTGTGACACATTCGTTATTGTTACTACTTAAAAACACTTTAATCATACTAATTTTACATACAATATTATATACAACAACATAGAGAAAGTAAAAATAAAAAAAAACGTGACGTAATCAATCACTCTTTACAACGTACACAATCATCTTCACGCTACAAAATTTCACGAAAATTAATACAAACCTAACAGCGAATATTAATAAAAATATTAACAAAATTGAAACAGAAGACAACGTGATATGAAAACCCGCGAAAATCGAACCGAAAAAGTCACTGCGCACTCAGAGGCCGACTGAAACAAACAAGATCTGCCTCGAACTCACGTATAACTGACCAATTTTCTCGTCGTGTCATGGAAACCCGCAAGAACCTCTTTGCGCACACACACACACACACACACACACGTGTGCAAGATAAAGAGAAAGATGCTCGTGGCGCACCCTCGACGAGGCGAGCCTTCCATATTTCACGTTCAAAAAGCACGATGGGATTTGAGGGTGGCCAACGTATGCGCGCGATAAGTGTATATAGCAGGAGAGACTGGCCATATATAACAGGGCAAAGTAGACGTTAGACTTAGGGGATGAACGTGCTCGTTGCAGGCTACAAATCTACGCTGAGCCCACCAAACGCCGCCGAAGCCCGCGAATAACTGTACCGTCGCCTTCGGTCCCCGCAATATCCACAGCTGGAAGGAAGCTTTCTATACTACGTGCCGCCTGGCTTCTTCTTTGCGCAAACTTCTCCTCCATTATTATTAGCCCGTGAACCGAAGGATAGAGGGATTAGAGAGAGGCGGGTGATCCGTTGAAGGGGGCGAAAGCTTGATGCGCCTCGCCGATTTGGATTATGTACGTGTGCATCTTGATGCATCCGTGGATCGTGCTCGAGTTTCGAAACTCGGCTGTTGCTGCTGCTACACTAGTCGTGTTGTTACATGCCGCGTGTGTTATAACGCAAGTGGTTTTTTTTATTATGGTGGAAACGATTTGGATATTGCGTTATGCTAAAAAAGAAATAAGGAAACTGGTCAGAAAATTTGTTGCAACATTTTTGATCGATTTTAAAAGATATATGTACGAATGAATAACTAGGAATGAAGAATATTTCATAAATTTTTATTCAACCAAAGTGGACGTAAGTCATCAAGTACAAGTTCAGGTTATTATCATCAAATCGAGGGACAAACTCCAATTATTTTTCCATCTCGATGGTTTTGTCCCTTTTATTGTTTCTTTAATAACAAAGCTCGATAAAAGAAAATATGAAAAGAATCAGAACAGATCTGGCATTTCTTGTGTTCCTATTCAGAGAAACGTTGTGTTCGAGTGACAAAAGATTATTTCATGGTCCATTCAGTTCACGAATATACATATCGAAAAATTCCTTGAATTCTATCGTTTCCAATCGATCGGATTGTTTTATGGGAGAAGAAAGAGGTCGGATTTTCAGTTAATGTTATCTTGTTAACGAGATCGTGCTCGTGTCTCACACAGGGACACGCCTGAATTGCAAATTTATGCATGTTCGTGTTTGACACGCCCGATACCTTTTGCTGTCTATGCTTCTTTCTTTATAGTTGACGAGATGGAGGATTTATTTCATCCTACTTGGTTTATCTTAGACAACGTGTTTTCGAATATACTGTTACGAATGTTTGCTCTGAAATTTCAAATTGGTTGGGTATAATTGCATCTCAATGTTCTTTTTTGTTATTTTTAAACGTGTAGTTTAATTAATTTTAATTTTAGATAAGAGAATGTATATTATATTACAATCATAAATTTTAATGAATTGAATTTAAAAATTATATTTTTAGAAGATTCTACACATTGATTATACGTTTTGTGATTTTCTTGCATAGAGAAAATATAATATAAGCTTAAAGTTTTAAAAGAAGAAAGCTAATATTTTGAACTTTTATAACAATATATTGTTCATCTATTTTATACAGAAAATAAAAAATAGTTTAAATTTTATTGCTCAAACTCTTTTAATTGTCTCAAAATTTAGAAAATTAAAATTTTCAGAGAGTATCGTTTAATAGCTTCTCATTTTAAAAGGATCATTTTAAGTGATGTTAATATAACGCAATAATTTCGAACACGTATTTTGCAATATATTTTCTGCAACAAAATTATACGTGATAATAATATACATTGCTACGTGCTTTCTGGCGTCGTAAATTATACTTGATAAATTATATTTTCTGAATACCATTTCAACCAAAATGAAATGTCTAATTGTAAAATGGATAGTGAATATTTTAACTATTTTATAAAATTAATCTTCATAACTGCCATAAATGAAATGAGGAAATAAAAAAAAAAAAAAAAAAGAATAAAGAAAAATATCTTTCAAAAATATGGAAAAAAGCTATTATCAAAGTATCACAGATAACTTTACCTTTTTTTTTTTTTTTTTTTTTACAAAAAGTTTCGTAAAATTCATATTTCATTTCTCTTTGCATTCAATTAATTTAATATATTGAAAAAAAAAGAGTTTCACGAAACAAAGCAATAAATATTACAAATATCCCATGAAAAATATACATATTTCACGATATTACCAGTCAGACTATTCGCCATCGACACAGACTCGTTAACGTCTCTCTACTAATTATTGTAATTCCTCTTCTCAACCGAATCAGTTCGAAGATTATTCGAAATTAATTGGATGGGGGGGTAGAACTCGTGGCCCTGGATAATTTTGAAACCACCGCGTGAAAATTTCTTTGTCCTCAATGATGATCCACTCTCAGAAAATTAACGCCACCAATTCTCTCTCTCTTTCTCTCTCTCTTGTTTTACAATAAAATCGTTCGTCTCGATGACCGGTTCCTTTAATCAATTACTGGTGTTGAAAGAGCCAGACGTGCTTCATATCAAAATTATTATCGAGGTTTATTATTTTGCAACTCGAATAAATATCTCGTATTAATGCAAGGTTTATTACGAGCTAATTAACGATTTTCTGGCACGATAAGATTAGCTGATAGGTGAATCGATTGTTTAAAATTAATTGGACAGTTCGACGAAGAGGATGTAAAAATGGTTTTGTTAATTAATTTTAAACCGTCTTCTACACGCGAACCAATCTCGTTCGTCACGGGAAGATTAATTTTCAAAAAACTTCCTTTTTATCTTACCATAAAATCGTTCGGTTTAATATACATTTTTCATGATTAATTTTTTACATTTAACAATTACGATATTACGTACGACCCTTTATATTCCCAAATACAACAAATTTCAATCACTATATTATTTACCCAGTTTAAAAGGAACATTGCTTATAATAAGTTATCTTCAAATAATAAAAAATTATAAACAACTTCTTTAATATCATTTTAAAGATTTTATTTTAGGAAATCATATATACACATACAATAAATAATTGCTAATATATTCACGTTAAATTGACGTATTATATCTTTCTTGATAAATTAATTTAATCATCCAATCTAAAGTTACAATTTCCTTTATTCTTCAAAATTGAATCGTAACCCGATAATTAATGGAAGATCGTTAATTTTCAATGGCAGAAAATTCAATTGAAAAATCGTTAATATGAATTTCAGACCTCCTTCCTTCCCACCAATAACAACCTTTACATAATATACCACATAATCGAATTTCATTAAATTACAAAATAACCCATGCATCCTATGTTTCTATTACGATTAAACAAATAATTACGGAAACTTGTATCCGGGAAATTATACGAAATCAATGCACGTTAATTCGAAATCGACAAGAAGCCTCGAATCGACCAATCTTCCTCGAATATACATATATCACTGGTATTGGTCCAGTTGGACGTATAATAACGCGTAATTAAAATGCAGCGGCGGATCGGCCGGCAGTTACTTGTTACGAATGCAATTCGCGTATCGACGCAGTTAATTTTGGAGTCAGGGAAGGAACCATTCGACGCCACGAAACCAGAATGAACGCGAAAATTGAATAAAAAAGAAAGTTGAACGAAATTGGTACTGCACGGCTGAAAGTATTTCCGAGGGAGATTTGCATGTAACGATATTGGAGGATATTTTGAACGAAAGTATTGCACAATACTGAATATTGTATTGTGCAATATGTACGTGTGGATACGTAAGGTGGTGTGGGTAGTTCTTTTTATTCTTTATGGGAACGATTCCAAAAATTCATGATATAAAAGAAATAAGTTTAATAAGTTATGATATCGAAGGTATATTCTGATGAATTTTAATTTTTTTATTTTATTTTTAATAAATAATTCGTATAATAAATAATTTTCGATTGTCGTCAATTTCGTTCAAATCAACGAAATACGTGGAATTTATTTAGAGAAATATTGAAAGTTATTTGTAATTTAAGCATTTATTTTGATACTAATTTGTATACCACATCTCTCAATTTCATTTTATAATCCGGAAAGCGAGAGAGAAGCAAGAAAACGGTTAAATTAATTTATCATTGTAGAATTAATACAGAAATATCAGGAATGTTCTGTTATTTTAAATATTGCACGAATATATTTCAAATAGTTTCTTCTTCTGAATTAAGTTAATAAAAATTGCAGTTATTTAAAAAAAAATGTATGTATTTAAACTTCTTAAAAATTTTAATAATTTTAAAAGCTTATTATTAAAATTTAATTAAAAAAATATATGCATAAATTTATCTTGTTAGAATTGTATTTTAGACGTTAATAAAGAAGAGTAAAATGAACTGAACAATTGATTAAAGGAGCTAAAAACAGTAAAGCCGGTAAAATATTAGCAATTTAGCTTTGTCAAGTGTGCAATTCACACAGAGTATCGAATTTAAACGTGATACGACGTGAAAACGTTCGCTGATTTATCAACACGATCGAGGTGTAAAATATATTTTATCTCTCCTTTCTCTTTCTCTTTTCCTTCCACGCATGATGTTACATCTCTTCATCGACGAATTTCGGTAAAATTTAATCTTTCCATCGCAAGAACTGGAACGAATATTCGCCGTGAAAAAGATTCGGCGATTTCGCCAGAAGTTTAACTTTTAATTACCGACCGTTCATTTCCGACACGATGCTGATAAAAACTATTTGAACGTTTGCCAGATGAAAAAGGGAAAAATACGACACGAAAATGTCCTAACAATCGTTTAACAGTGTAGAGTATATATGTGTACAGTGGTTTCAAAAAGTATTGACGCGTCGTGATGATTTTTTTTTTTTTAAATTCGACTTGAATCGTTTTAAGAGATTAATTTATTAATTTAAAAGAAAAATGCAAGTAAAATCTTTCATTACAGATATATCGTCTCGGATATATATTTTTTGCGATCACTGTACATTTGTTGAAACGTTTTCTTTTCTTATTACGAAAAACGCGAAAGATTTAATTGACAGGAGAAAGGAGAAAAAAGAGAAAAGAATGGAGAATAGAAACTACGAAATAGCGGATTTGTTTGTTTTCCTTGTTTCCAGGTATACGAGATCATGAATCGACAGTTCGATAACAACTGTGCACGATATCTTCTACTTTTTAGACGCGGCAACTTCGATTAATTCGACGTTCGACTGCAGCTTCTTTGTTCTCCGGTTTTTTTGTTCAAGCATCGGGTAAACTTCCGATCAAGATGACGTTTTCATTCGGATTGAACGTAATGGATGATTGTCTCTTTTCGGGTAGAGAAATGCGATTCGAAAGAAATAGCTGAAACAAAGTCGTTTCAAAGGGTTCTTTTGTTGCGTTTGGTGAAAGAAAAATATTGTTATTTAGAATAGAGAGAATTATTTAGAAAGGATTCTTTTTAATTTCGTAACGAATTTATTGTTGTGATAAATTTTTAATATAATGATTCTGTGAATGTGAATTTCCAAAATTGAAGTATAAAGAAATGAAATATTCAGATACTACGATATGTATGAATCAATATGTTTTATATTTTTTATACATTGTCAGCTTCTAATCGTAATCATATTTCTAAAGATTGATTCGTATAATTGTTATAATTACAATTTTCACATTATATTTATCGTATTAATTATCAATCCCTTAATTATGCACCGTAGTTCCGTGATAATTGCTAAATTATATGAATTATTTTCCAATTAAGTAAATCACATTTGTGAAATTATTATACCCATTCTATTCTCACAATTCTACCGGAATACTTAATTATCTTAATAATTACTAATAACTACTACTAATTGCAATTGTTGCAATTCATTTATTAAACTTACTTATCGAGCCAATTAATTTGTTATTTCACCGTCACTTTACGAATAATTTTATAATTCGAAACAAACGAAATTTTGAAAATTTTTGCATTATTTATTACGTTTTCATTCAACCATGCAAGCTCTTTCTTACGCAAAATTCCTGCGCAACGATTTCATATTTATACAACGATATTTTCCACTTTTGCTCGAGTGTAGAATACGCTGGTATTATTCGCGGGGAAAAAAATCAAAGCACTCCATATAATGAAATCCCCGCGAATTGTATATATATATATACACCCTCTCTACGCAAAGAAAACACAACAAAAGCAGCTCATTCGCAATTCAAGCAACGAAGCAACCTATCGTGACTCTCTGCATTCAAATTTTAAGTAAGTAAGTACAAGCGATACACCCTCCTCCCTCTTGAATTTCGAGAAAACCGACCGCATCGTCATTCCACTTTAAAATATACACTGACTTACGAACGTATTAGAAAATTTGTTGTAAACAAAACTGTTAACATTAAAATATGCATGTAATGTATACCCAGCTTCTGAACGCACCGTTGCAATTGCTACGCAGCAAAAGATCAGATAGCTCCACTCAAATATTCTCCAAACGATTTCCTCTAACGAAGAACATTAACAAGAAACACACTCGCCGATAACGATTCTTTTTTTAAACATTTCATTCGTTAAAAGTCAACGCAAACAACGGAAATATATTTCTTACTTAGAGCTTAAAGCTCCCGTGAATTACCATTGGAAAAGTTACGAGGAGGGTTGCTCGTTAAGAGGGGGTTAATATCCAAGGTTTTGGGGCGAAAACGCGTTCGATGACAAGGGTACGCTCAGATATAGTCCACTATATGCCACGTTATTTGTGTCACTATTATTAGACCGGTATGTGGACATTGCACTTGTACTGGGCGTAACGATGGCGGCCGTCGTTGATTCGGCTTTGTTAACGGCTAACGACTAAGGTCCGGCCCCGCTTTATTCCGTCATATAAATTTTACGCCCGTGTATTAACCCAGGTTTGCCATAATAACGCGGCGGAATGACTTACGTCGACTCGGCTCCACCATCACAACCTGGTCTAAGTAGAACAGAAGTAAATTGGACCACACCGTGTGAAAATCTTCCTTTCAGATTTTCCAGGTTCTTGTTTTTTTTTTTTTTTTTTTTTTCGAAAAATCGAATTTAAAAACGGATCATTGAGAGTTTAACATCTTGGATATCTTGGAGAGAATGAAGATATCTGTGATCAAAACGATTCTGTTCATAATTACCTTGAAATATTAACAAGTTCTTTTAATTTTTCCTTCGATATTCAAATTGCACGACGAAGATACAGTCTAAGAATCCAGGATCATTCCTATTACACCAATCGTTGTATAACGCAGACACAACGTGGATTTGTTACTTTTTTTTTCCTCTCACTTCTAGCCCTTGTTTCGTAAGATTGGAGACAGACGCGCAGGATGGAAAAGGCGCGGAGAATCAGATCGAAGAGGATCAACGATGGCTCCACCCCGAATCCATCAGACTTACAAGGCTAAACCCTAAATACGCGTTGCACGCTTGGATTCGTAATACCTAAGACAAGGTTTCCTATCCGCTCTAGTTGTTCTCATCCTCATCCGGCGTTGGTATTACGCATATTACACGTGTCGCGAGTATTCACGAACCCCGATGCCACGACAGTGTCGTGGCTGGTTAGATATGATAGTAATTATGTTCAACGTTATGCCCATCCGTGTGTATTTATTGGCTTCCACCAGTGTGTGTGTGGCAGTTCGTAAGTGAATTGGTGATTGGAATTGGTGTTTTAATTGCCACGCATTTAACAAGACGAATAATTGTTTTTTAATCGTGACACGTAATCTTCGTATCGAGATATAAATAATAAAAAAGTTGAACGTAGTTTTGTCAGGAAGTCATCAAATTTTTGTAGAAATTAAAAGTCGTAATATTTTATTCGTTATTGGAAAAATTTGCTTCAATATTTTGCTCGGGATATAATTAATGATGTAATAATAGTTAAACGAATATTGGAAGGATAATTTTCTACTTTGATATAATAAAAATATTATTCTAAATAATTATATTCATAATTGGATTTCTTCTCTCTTTATTTGTACATTCGCAATAATAATTAATTATACTTTATAAGAGGAATCTGTTATATGACAATTAAATTAATCTAAAGGATCAATAAAATAATCATTAATATCGCGATAATAGCAGAATAAAACTTTTGAAGTTATTAAATTTAAATCCACTCTGTATGATATCAATTTGCACTCTATGTTGAGAATAAAATCTGGTTTTGTTCCTTTAAATTGTTAATTTACGTATTCACTGTCCGATCCTCGTGTTGTATTTTTAATTAATAAAAATTATAATAATCTGATCGCTATCTATTTATTATTACAATTATTGATTTATTATACAAATATCGATCCAAATTTTATTTACGAAAAATTTAAACAAATATCACGCTATTCTTCATCTATTTATTTCGATCATTATTATTCTTCACGAATTATAAAAAAAAAAAAGAGCAACAATTTATAATTTTATAATCGCCATTATATAAATCGATCAATCGTTTTACACGATATTCTTCTCGAACGGCGAAGTTTCGAAAATTTCTAAATGGATTTCAGGTTCTCGAGAATTGAACCATCGAGGGTGCGAGATAAAGAGGTTAATGCGGAAGTGATACGGTTACACGACTGGAAACTTCACTCGAGCTAAATCTAATTGAATAGGAATTTCACCTAGTGTCGAGATAAAGCAACCAATCTTTTCAATGTCTATAAAATGTTCTCGTTTTTGCGAGAACGAGAAAAAAGAAGCGAAAGAAATAAGGGGACAAAGAAAGGAAAGAGAACACATTACACTGAAATAATAATTCAGTGGTGTAATTAAAACGGTATGGAAAAAATGGAAATTTGAGCCATTCGTCGCTCGTGATAATTATATTGTATACTTTGTTCGGAATATATAAATGATATTATCGTTCGTATACGCTGAACAGACGTCATAAATAGTCATTATTCTAACTACGTATTCATACGTCGAGAACATCGCTTGCTCTAACATATGTGAGAGGCAACATGTCCATCGAGAGATTTCGAGGATTCGTGGAAATCGTGTTAAGGATGATAAATCTCCATTTCGGTTTAATAAAATCATGGGGGTTGTCCATAAGGGGAAAAATGAAATAAATCACAATAAATTCGATTCGGCCATTTTCTTTAATTAATTATCGCAATTTATACGACTGATAATTAATTTTTGCAAAGTAATTTATTTGCATAAACTCACCCTCCTCGAAATTGGATTTTTTAATTTTAATTTCTCTAGATCTTTTCTCTTTTTAAATAGAATTCCATATGTTAAAATAAGCAAAGCGTAATTCGTTATTTAGTGATGTTAAAAAATGATAATCTATTTATTTCGTTCATTTTATGCAATTTCAATATATCGTAATCTATGTATTATTGTAATTAATTTAATTTATGTAGCTTAATATGCAAAATGCAATATTCAATTTCTATATTTTTAATTTTAAAAAGTATTGTAACGTGTTATTAATTCAATTAATTTACATTAAAAGTATTTTGCTTATTTCGTTATATATCGTGGCATTTAGTTTCATTGTTTTTGACAATTTAATCATATTAATATTAATAAATAATGATATATAATTTGAACAATTATAATCTTGAATGAAATCAATACGATTGAAACTTATTTCAAATTCAAATTCAATTATTACAAACGATCTACACTAATTTTTCATTAATCTCTTATTTCTCTTTTTCAACTTTCAAGATGAAGAAGAAAATATACAAAGAAAATATACTCGTGAATACGATTCAACGTGCAAAGTACGTAGAACGAGATAACATCGTTTTTCTGTGGAGCTGAATAAAGAAAATACGTATAAAACGCAGGAAGTGAGAATACAAGTTTGAAAATGCTTTAATAAACCAAAGAATGCAATTATTTGCGAATGGGCTCGGGCTCACAGAAAATACACCATCACTTTCCGGAAACGGATACGCTCGTTCGAGGACCATTCTGCAGTCTGACGTGGCACATACGTGAACAAAATATATTTCCGCTTTTTATAATGCAACGCGTTTTCCCTGGATATCTTTTACAATATAAATTCGATGAATAATACTCGCTTGGACACCTACTTTCCTGATTCATTCTCATTTTTCTCCCATATTAAATTTCATTTTGATAAAATGCAACGTGAAATTATTCAACGTTTATAATTGCTGATCGCGAGATTAAAAATACACGTTTTGTAACAAAATAAAATTTAAAAGCATAATAATGATCGATCGAACGTGAAAAATACAGACTGATCGAACAATTTTCAAAAAATTTCCTAAACAATAATAAAGGATAACGAGATGATAAAATCGTTATCAAAACGAAGAATTCTTCGTCGACAAGGAACGCTGCCAATTCAAATAAATCTCGCGTGCAAACTTCATCATTTATCCCCCAAACTTCGTTCAACTTCATTCAACGAAGCTCGACCAACAACTCTCTTTCCCTATCTCGCTTTTTCCATTCCCTAAAATTCGCAAAACTTCCATCCTATCTTCCTCCGACTTATTAACATATACTCGGTCTCGTTCAAAACAGGATGACTTTTAAGACGAGTTTCGTTCGTCGGATTTTCCATTCACAAGGGGGGAAAGAAGGGGGGAGGATGATTTAACACGCTCGTAACCGGATACCGGTTATAAAATTAGCAATTTTCGGTTAAACTTGGCCACGTAGTAAAAAGCAAGTTGTTGTTGCTCTCAACACGGACGATAAATCCACGCTATTCTATGAAATATGGATAACCAATCTCTCTCGTGCCTGCGGCGAAAGGCGCCAAGCTTGTTAGATTTTATACTTGGCTGTCACTGGTTACGACACATAGGACATATTACACGTGTATACACAAGCAGTGTTTGTACACGACGATCGCATTGA
This sequence comes from Apis florea, assembly GCF_048593485.1. Lineage (NCBI taxonomy): Eukaryota > Metazoa > Arthropoda > Insecta > Hymenoptera > Apidae > Apis > Apis florea. The sequence continues at coordinate 137,176 of NW_028256850.1, read as the reverse complement.
CCGTGGCAAACGGTCCCAGCTCCCATGAAATTTCTTCTTTCCACGGGGGATGAAACGTAATTTCGAGGGATAACCGATCGAAGGTTAATTAAACTTCGTGAATACGTGAGCCTCGTCGTCGTCGTTGTCGTCGTGGATAATGATGATGACGACGACGATGATGACGAGGGGAATTGTTACGAGGCAAAATGGCGAAAATTCTTAAATCGAGCCTTTATTTTCGTGGCTCGATTTTTCGTTACAATTAGAATTTTCTATCTTGGTATTATTTATTGGGTCAGAGATGTTTAGGAAACTATTTTCATCTCTAATCTTTTCTAAACAAGTACGATATTCTATAAATTGCCAAAACGCTTGTTCGAATTCCTATTGTTTCGTTTAAAAATCTTTTCGCCATAGAGAATAACACGAGCGAATTATTTTATTTATCTTGGAAGAAAATTTCGTTGAATGAACGATTCAAACTTGATTTCGTTAACCGAGCACGCCCACGCGTAACATATAGACTTCCGGGGAAAGAGAACGTTTGATAGAGATATTTATGAACACACCTACCATCGTATATTCTTGTTTCCAAACTCTGAGTTATATATCCACAGATCAGAATATGTTCTCTGTTTCTTTCTTTCTTTTTTTTTTTTTTTTTTTTCACAGAAAACAAATAGTGGCTTGAGATAATAATAAATTTGTTGGACCCATTTGAGATCGATATTTGAAATCTATTTAAGGCTTTGTAATGTAAAGTGTCTAACCTCATTCCTTTCTTTAAAAAGTATAAATGAAATGATTTTGAAACGAAGTTGATCAACTTCTTTCAACAATTGAATAAATTCGTTCGAAAAATTTTGGATTCTCAAACTTTCCCTCCTGAACTTCGGTACTTGCTTGTAAAACGATTATAACGCGGAAAATGTAGAACGTTTAAGTTATTGAATTGAAAAATAGCTGCGAATCAAATGGTTCGACTTCAATTAGCGTATAATGAAGCATTGTTAGACAGTTTCCTGTTATATTGTTTTGTCTTCCAGTTTAACAAATTGTTTCACAACTTCGTCGAAAAATCTCGTCGACTTTGGTCTATTTTTTTTACAATATAAAATAATTCCAATTAATAATTAACAGTGAAAATCTGTATTTTCTCTTTTCCCTCCGATTTATTACTTCTCTCCAGTCGCGGTTTCGTAACCACATTAAACGCTCAAATCCAGTTTATCTCAATCTCCAAGAGAGCCATTATTTCACTATTTCGAAAACTACTAAAATCCAACCAATCATGCCTCGCGTAATCAAATCAGCCAAATCTAAAGCGGCGAATTCGTCTTAAAGCCGACGATATCTATTTCACGAACAATTATACGAATTATCAGTGTGGCGAGAGCCTTGGATCCAATAAGGATCAACGAACGTTGCTCTCGCTAATTTCCGCGGAAAAATCGAACCGCGAACTCGGCCGCAAGCCGCGATTAAACTCGAGAACTTGGAACGAACGAGAGAGACCCCGTGTCTTCCGGCGGAGGGGCAGGAGGGCGGAAGACGAGCAACCGTTCCGGTAAATAAGCTTCTGCGGTTTGCCGGATTTCATGGTGGATTCGAGTCTACGAAATACAACCGTTCGTTCCGGCGGAATGCCTGTTGCCAACCCACGATCGAACCGGTCCGCGTGGATTCGCTTAATTTCCCCCGCAATGGATATTTGTGGAGGGAAAAAGTCGTAGGATAGGAGTTGGATGTTATTTATCTATCTGTTCGAAAAACGAAAAGTTTGGGATGAACAAGTTTTTTTGAGCGCGATATATTGATTATTTACAAGAATAAGAATATTATATTATAAATATAACATTGAAAATATAATTAAACAATATTCTAATAATAGTGAAATTATTATTATTATTATTATTATCATATCACGTTATTATTATTTATTATCAATTATATTACTAGAATTAATCGGTACTCCTATGGGACACGAATCGAATGGCCAATTAATATCGTAAAACATTTATATAATTAAAATAAAATTAAATCAACATGTTAATTAACAACACGCAACAAAAATAATTATTATTTTCATATCAATCAAGCAAAGAGAATCCACCACTATACACAACACTTTTACCTTCTCGAAACCCTATCCTCCACTTAAAAGTTGTTTGAGAACCTGATTAAATGGAACCAAAAAAAAAAAAAAAAAAAAAAGGAAAAAAAACGCGCGCAACAATCAATGGAAACCGCAACACTTGGAAAAACGTATTACATTCGTATAATATCGTTAACCATCCGCTCCGTTTAATGTCGGCAGAAATAAATGTACTCCCGATACAATTAAGCCATTACAATCATTCCTCCCTCCCGGCCGTGTGCCGAGGACGAACGTAGAACGCATTCACGAGCAGCCGGATCGTAAATTTGCACGTTTGCCCGTAGGGCACGTGATGTGCGTAATCTAATAGTTATCGGATGACTCGATTATTGGTTACAACGGGGAGGACGATTGTTGCTCCGGGCTTCGTAAAATCCCCACTGTGTTTTATTCGACTCGGTACGCGGGCGGAATGTGGCCAATCCGGCAAACGTCTATTCAGAACAGTTTGCCATTTGATCGACGAGAGTTGACAAAGGTCCGATATTTGCGCTGTTAATGGAACAGCCTTAAATTCGGTATTATCAGTCTTGCACGTATTTGTTCTTCTTTCTGCTTTGAATTTCAGCTAATTTTCTTTTTTTTTTTTTTTTTTTCTTTATACAAATATATCGAAGTGCTGTTAGAGAAGGATTATTTTCTCTATCGTTTCTTTCTATCTAGATTCGAGAGAAATTTATAAGTGTCCCACGAACAAGGAACGTAGTGTGCCATTTTTCTTAATATATGAAACACACGTTACAAATTATATTATTTTTTTAATTATTTTTTGGAATCTAAAAATATTCGTGTTCTTTCAATAATCTAATTTTTTATACAAACTTAAAAATTACTCTTACAAAACAAAACCAAACGTTATATAAACACCTTGTAACACGAAACTTTTTAAAGATAAAATTTCTTCTCCTCTCTCTCAAAAATTATCTCCTAAACCTCCAATCAATCACCAACTTTTAATCCAAAAATAGATTAGCCTCAAACTGCGTTGCTCAACGTATCGCAGGAGTAAATTTTCCAGATACGTAGTATCTTACGCAAGATGCCATTACCTGGTTCTCGCCTGTTATTCCCAGCCCGTGATAAATTAACGAGAAAACAATATCCTTGATGTTCCAAGGATGCTGGAGCGGTAAACAAAGCCATAAGGGAGTACCTTCGTTGAAATGACGGGGCTCCAGGATTCGCTTAATATTTACCAAACAACGTGAATGTTTCATACAAACCTCCGAGATTATCAGGTATTCGCATGAATTCTCATCGATATCGAACGAGAGAAAAAAGAAAAGAAAAAGAAAAAAGGAAGATTTAAAAGCGGAGGAGGATCGAGTCGAGCGAATCTTTGCCTTTTAAATCGGATTACAGCCGAGTCTGGAATAAACTTCCGCGTCAAGTTTGTCCAAGATTTTCGGGATTAACCACGCTCCTATTAAACGATTCGACGAGCCACCGATACGGAAAGAGAGTACGGCTGATTAACATTAAACAGAATCTGATGGAAGAAGAGACAACCGCTTTCAAATCGCCATTTAAAGCGAGCCGCTATCACCCAAGGTTTAGATCGAATAACCTTGGGTAAACATTAACCCTTAATGGAAATACCTTTTTACCATCTTTATAACTTTTATTCGGATATCGCCGGATATTATTATAGAGATAATACTCTCATTCGAGTGAATTATTCAAATGGAATTTGTTATTTTACTTTTTTATCTCTATTCCAAGGATAAATTAATATTTCAATCAATTTTCTTTTTCTCCAATTCCGGTTCTTCTTCTATTTGGAAAATTATGAAAGTTTTCAAAGCGCTTTATCGATTAATAAATATTAATATAAAAGAAATAAACCTCGTCTATTTTAAAAGAATAATAACAATGCAATGATGAAATCTAACGATTCGACGATAAAATAAAGATTTAATAAAAAATGTAAATCAAGCTTTATTAATTAAAAAATAAAAAAACATCCTCAAATATTCATTATTTATGATGATTGATTTTGTACTCGAAAATATATCATTTCCAACTGTTCCCAATAATCCACGATTTATCTCGAAATTCTTTTTTCGAACAGCCATATACCTCTTACAAAATATTATTAAATCGATCAAATGAAAAATATTAAAACACACGCGCATACTTCGCAACGCTTAAAATTAAAAAACAAAATTAAACCAACTCGTATCTATCTCCAGACTATTAATTAACACTTTATCGTCAACAATTGGAAATACCTCTCGAAATCCAGGCACCCATAACACGATTAATAATCGAACATCACTATTTACAACTATTGTAAAATCTACTTGTAGAACGCGCCTTCCGTTCCCTAATTAACAATCGATCAAAGTGTTTCCCGAAACGGTAGTGAGCAGTCGAGCGAAGCTTGATTTATGACAGGGGAAAACGGCTGACAAATATTTCCCCATATATATTACAATGTGGTCGAGACTACTTTATCGAACCATATACCGGTTCCTGTTTACTTGTTTATGCATTGTCGAGCACTTGTTATGCATATGCATTTATTTGCCGCACACAAATGATACGAAAAATCACGATTTCGATCACGATTTTATAAAATCGTAATAGAATTTTTATAATGTAACTTATAATAGTGGAATATAATTCTGTTATATTATATCTTTAAGTAAGTTTGAATGAATGGCACAATGAAATTTTCGATTTTTGAATATAGCAGAGGGTTAATATGTTCCATGATATCTTATCCTTTTTATTAATACTTTAATATCCTCGATAAACTTTCTTCAAGTTTAGGATTTAAAAAATTCTAAGAGAATAAAAACTCTCGAATTTTTTGATATTGAATCAAGAGTTACAATTGCTCTCAAACGCCTCTTAATGTCCACTTAAGCAACTCCGCTAGGAAAAATAGCTCTCGAGAGCTGAAAGTTTTACTCTCAAATGTATTCGCTGTTTCCTAAGAAAATTTAGAATTATCTCCTCTGCTTTATTAACCAGATTAACATAATTGCTAAAAGTTTCTTAAATAACAATCGAAGTCACAATGCACAATAAGCATTGTATATGCAGAAATACAAAATGTTGATGCTCAAATCTTGTTCATCAAATTTATCATTTCGTCACGTGTATTTGTATTATACATCGCGCACAACAAGTACACAGGTTGTTATTTATCAAGATTGGAATTCGGTTCTTCCTCTTTTTTCCCATCGCAGCATCGTTTCACATTGATGGGAACACATTACTTGCAATATTTTTTTTTCTGCTCGTGAGAACGTTGATCAAATATTTGGCGGGCATCGATACCGAATCGTTCTATGATCCGAACAACTGCACTCGAGAGCGTAGACACGGATCGCTAGAATTAATTTCCTTTCGCAGCCATTTTGTAAATAGCTTTTCTCCTCTTTTTTTTTTTTTCGAGTTTTTATCTTTGTTCGCGTTTAATATTGATAGAACATGGAAGTTTAATTTCTTTCCTTTTTCTCTCTCTCTCTCTCTCTGTTTGATCGAGAATATCGATCGATTGTATATCCACTTTGAAAGTCTGTGGTAGATGTTTGATTTCGACACTTTCGTATTTAAACGACGCGCTCCTTTTTTGTTCCAAGAATTCAACGGTATATTAATCGTTGTGTCAATATTATCTCTCAATGTGATGATTTGAATATGAAAAGTGCACGTAGTAATTAGTGAAAATATTTTTTTTAACAAGATTATTAAAAATTCATCAAATATTTGATATGGAAAATTAATATTTTTCTTATATCTTGAATATTTTAATCTAATAATGATAAAGTAATTATATCGTTAAAATAATTGGCTATCTAATTTTTTAATTTTAAATTATTCGATTATATAATATTTAATATTCTCTTCGTTGTAATATTATATATTTCGACTATTTTCATTCTAACTTTACTCGAATATAATACAGAAGATTGTCTTTCCTCACTTGGTGGAAACTACTGTGTTTCCGGTTAATGTCGTGGGGGTCACCAGTGACCCACATACCATGAAATGTGTTAATTACTAACACGCTGTCAGTTATATGAATTAATTGCCAGTTATGTGCACGTAATTGTCCAATTTGTCAAGGATGCGCGTATGGCTTTGTACTAATCTTTACTTTTCAACAATTAACGTTATAATTAACATCGTTCAATTAACGCCTCGTGTTTTTACAAATGCAGTGAATTAGTTCATTTTAGATACACCAGCAATTAAAAATGATTTATGGCGCATACTAGAAGTACAATATCTATTATACCTATAATTTTTTTTCTTTTGAATTTTTTTTTTTTTAATAAAAGAAAAGTGTGCTTTTATTTTTTTATAATATAATATTTAGTGAATTTTAATTGTTTTATTTTTGTCTGAAATAAATTTTATACGAAATTAAATAATAATAATAATATTGACCAATGATTTCAGATAAAATTTCTGATTTTATTAATCAAATGTATCATATATATGTAATGGATTAATTAATTCAACTAATTAATTTACATATCATATTTGTTCGTGGGCACAATTTCATGTCAATAATACAGAATTTCTATTAAATTATATAAATTATTGTCTAATTTAACAGTTTTTAAGTGTTACACGAATATTTATTATAATATTCGATTGCGTCTATGATGTAAATAAATGAATCCATATAAGTATCACGTGTTATAATAATCTTTGCTGCGTGTTTAATATATTGATAATTATTATATCACAAGATAAATCATCGTTGAACAACAATTATCTAAACTTTCAATTGTTTTGAATTAAATATTTTATTTAACTCTGATACTACATCATCTCCTAATTATTATAAATACGTAATATTATTATTAAAAAATTCTTTTATTACTATTACTTGCATACTTTTATACAACGTCAATACGTTTAAATTTGTTTAACTTCAATTTCATACAATCTCTTATGAAAAGATTAATTTTTATATTTTTATATCTTATAATTTATTGTATTTCAATTGTTGGACTTTTATTATATAACCATGATTAGCATAAAATCAGTGTGTTACATTATTGATCGGATTGGATGTCAAAAGTATGAATATTTACACGAATATTTTCATACATTAATTTACGTATTCGTAATTTTCCTTTTTAATAATTTAATTATTTTGTTTATTTAAATTTTCAACGTTTCTTCTTGGCGCAAAATTGAATATCCTTGTATTTTGAAACACGTTAATTCACCGATTCGAAACGGAACGATGTTCAAATATTCAACATTTGTATTTACATCGAATATTTGCATACGGATCGCAACTTACACGTTTTAATTGCAATTCCTGTAATTTTCCTTTACTTGCAACGTTACATGTTGCGTATTTTCATCTGTTGAAAGTTTCAAAAGATAAGTGAGCTCCTCTTTCACTGGTTAACTTTTGATCGTAAACTTCAACCACATTTGGCTGACGAGGGAAGTTTTTGCAAAAGTTTCACCATCCATGGATTGGCAAAGAGTTTACTTTCTTGGTGAATGAATAATTTTATTAGATGTAACAGAGGATAGAACTCCATGCGTCAACATTTTGTTATTATAATCGGATTCTGTGGTAACACGAAATTACAAATTTTCGCTTCCTTTCATTCCTCTCCTCTAGTTAATCTCAATTTATTTATTTAGCCTCATCATTATTATTTATCGTTCCACTCTATTTCTTTCTCGTTGTAAATAACAATTTAACTATCCTCTGATTCAACTAAATTAAAATTTGCATAAAACATATGAAATTATTTTTGCATCAAACTGTATTCAAAGATCGCATTGATTTTATTAAAATTACCGAAATTTACCATCATTTATTCACGAATTATTCGTGAAGCTATATCTACACGAAATCCCAACGAAATTATTGAAATCCATAATCCAAATTTCAAGCATTACTCAACTTCATAATTTAACCCTATCTAAAATTATCTCTATATAAAATTATATCACATGTAATCATATATTTCGAGGATCATACTGAAATTATTGTGGTTATTAAAATTCCGTAAAAATCTTCAACAATTGCAACACACATTATTCCTGCACATTAAAACAACAATATTTAAATATATAAATCGTATTAAAATTCAAGACAAAAGTTTTTTTTTGCAATGCTATCCAATTGCACGATACAATAATTCTAAATCATTCATTCGCAAACATCCTACACATAAAACAGTATAAACTCTCTATTGGATTATTAAAACTCATATTTTTCCAATATTATATTCCCTTAAACAATCCACGTATATGACACGCCATTCAACCCCATATAAATCAACCCTACATTCAAAATAGTTCGTTTCCAAGTTACTGAAATTTCCATTAAACCAATTCCAATTCGTAAATCATCGTTCATACCTTTTATTTTATTCTCATAATCGAAGTGCACACTCGAATGGCACACGCTATCAAAACCTCTCGGTTTCCTTCGTTCGAAGGGTTCGACTTTTCGTTCGGTTTTCCACGAGGTTAAAACGCAACGCGAGGAGAGCGTGAATATTTATGATTCCGTGGACGACGTGTTGGCGTGGAACGTGATTTATGAGGGCCCATTGCACGCGTCATTCATCAACGTGTACGTGATAACGAGGCGGAGAACCCCGCGGAATGATATCTTCCCGCGTTTTTACATCGGTATACAACTTCATCGACGGGTTGTATCGATGCAACGGAATCGATATTTGCCGTGGACAAACGTGTCTAGTTTGCGTGTGATAGACGTGACGTGACGCGAGAAAAAGAGAAAAAGAAACGTTGGATCGGATTATAAGATCTTCCCTCTCAAATTTCAAGCGATTCTAATTATTTTGCGACTCAGTTTAGTTTACGTTATATTTGTTCCGATAATTGTTAATTATTTAACGTGAATTATGAATCCTTAATCGAGCTTGATATCGTAGAAATGATATTTACGATTTTATAGTATTGAGTAATATTGTTTATTAATTATAATATTGAGAGAAGTTTGTGAAACTTTTTTTAATATCTTCAAATATATCGTCAAAAAGATGGAAGAAATGAGAGAAAGAAAAATATTTTCTTCAAGAAAAGGAAACCATAGGATACTCTCTGTCTGTCGAAAAATATATAGATTTCGGCTCTAATAAATTTTCTTGTTTCCGATTTCCGGACCGAGTATGCCGGAACTCTTCAACCGTGGCGAAGTTCCGACTCACGTTTCACGACGAGAAGAAGAGGAAGAAGTGTGATCTACGTTATATATATATTTTCAATCAGAGCAAGGAGATAAAAACAGAAGAAAGAAAAGCATCGGTTACGACGTTATTAAAACATGATTGGCCTCTCGTGTTCCATTTACGACGTGTGTCGAGTATGAAAGATGTTTCATACTGAATTGGCCGGCGTAATAATTTCTACAAATTTTCCTGGCAAAAACTACTTTTTCGAATAAATTGTCAGCCAGAATTTTAGACCCGAATATGAAAAATTCATTGAACGCATATTTGATGATCGTAGATGAGAGTGTGTTTCCTTCCATTGAAGTGTAAAAATACAGACTCGATAATGAATTCAAGTTTTTTTTTTTAAGCTTTGGAAACTATCACACAGTTAGAATATTAAGTTTAATAAGATTCAATTACGTTAACTTCAATTACACTGAGATTAATTAAATTTTTCCCAAATTTAAAGTAAACTTTTATTCAAAAATGAAAATCGGAGCGAAATTTCGTAATGCGTAATAAACCTTTAATACAAATTTAAATGGAGTGTTTTCGTATCGGCGCGAGCAACGTTTCCAATGCACCCCGATAAGCGGAAACAATTTGACGAACCGGATCTCTTAACAACCGTGACACAGGTCGAGAATTTTCGGCAATAACGAAGGCAATCGAGCATCTCGAATGAAATTTCATACGTCGAAATTTCGTGCTTATGTCGAAAATTCACCGATTATTTATAGATCGCATGTACACGCGGAAAATTGGGAATATTATAAGCGTATTCGCAACGAGCATGGAACGAAACGGGATATAGGGAGAGGAGGAGAGAGATCGATGGATCGATCGATGGTGGCTTTCGTTCGGAGTTCATTCATAATTGGCGAAGTTAATTTTTCTTTCGAACGCATCTTAACGTACGATTAAATTCGAGATAAGTCCCTGTAAAATTTCCCTCTTCCGGTTCATTTATACCGTCTGTTAACACACGAAAAGCGAGTGGATATGGATATTTGTTTATATGGATTTGATTTAAATCGTTTCTTTTTTTTTTTTTTTTTTTAATAAAGTAAATTAAATAATAGGATCGATAAATAAAAATGGTGGAATGTTGTAGGTTGAAATTGATTAAATAAATATAATATATTGGTTAATTAAATAATCGAAATTCTGATAAATAAATAAATATTCGTGATTGTTATGTGGCTGTGTGTGTGTGTGTGTGTGTGATATTGAATTGATTAAAATTCTCGATATTATTTCTTTAGGAAAATTGAAAGAGATAAATGAATTTTACAAACAAATTTATAAATTGTTAAGAAAATTGAATATTATAATTATGAATTTTTAAATGAGAAATATTAAATTTCATAGAAGATATAATATATATCTATTCCAATTTTCAACATTGCTTTTTTCGGAATATAAACAATTAAAGAAAATGCATAAATAAATAGTATTTGGTACAATAATAAATTGAAATTCAATTTACACAATATCTTTTAACAATTTCTTATAGATACCACATTTTGCTTACGAAACAAAGAGTTCGTAAGCTTTCTTTCTTTTCTTCTTTACGAAATAATGGTAAGAAATGGCGGCGACAAGCATATCGAAACGCTGGCTGGATAATATTCCTTTCGTTTCGTGGTTAAATAGAGTTTTAGAGCGCGCGAAACGTGGTTTCTCCCGCGGTTTTGGATGGAATTAGTATTGCTTTGCGGTTACCTACTTTTTCTCGCTGACTAATTTTCGAATTTATGTGTTGTTCATCATATCTAGAACGCTTAAAGCTTACCACACACGAACGTTTATTAATCGTTTCAATAAAATTCGCACGATATCTTACGTACTTGTACGTTTCGCTTCTCTTTAAAGACAATTGTATCGTTCTACTTTCTAGAAAGAATTACAGGAATATTATGTTTAACACGGAATAATCCTAATTGGATCTTTGATAATTTTACACGAACAGGAACGAGTGGACTGATTAAAAAAAAACAATATTATTTCATTAAAAATTTTCACATTCTCCTAACATCAAATTTGTAATAATTCGCTCTGATACTTTCGCGAGCAACAAAGAGAATCCTTTAATAACAAGAATCGTAGCATGAAAATTAAAACGAGATTATTCGTTTCTCGAAAATTTCAAAAATTTGTTGACGAACAACGCACCATGCGTTCTTTCGAATTACGTCGAAAATAATCCGAAAATGCGCAAAAGCAAGGTAGATTCATAAATGGAAGAGGTAATCTTTAAAATAATATACGAAAATAAATATACGTGTCAAACGTATAATAATACTCTCTGTATGTTACCATTACCATTCCTCTAAAAACAAATCGTTTACGTTCAAACGTTATACACACACACACACACACACTACACTACATAATCTTACAACAATCCGGTATAAAGAGCGATCCATCAAAATCTAGACATCTAATTATCTTCTTTGCAGCTAAAAATAGAGGAAAATATTATAGGCGAAAGTTACGCGGTGGGAATGAGGTGCATAGCAGATAATCTTCTATAAAAGTAATTTTTCTTCTGGCCAATCAAGATTACCTATATCTTTTGAACCGAGACTATACGTCTCTCTCTCTCTCTCTCTCTCTCTCTCTCTCTCTCTCTCTCTCTCTCTCTTTCTCTCTCTCCATCTAAAGGTACACAAGAAATTTTTTCCAAAGCAGATTTTTCCATCATCGTATGTGTGCTTACGTATTCATAAATCAGTCCAGTTCAGTAGTGCAATAAATATTCAGTGTTTGGGCAAAAAATATTTTTTAATAAAAATTTATACAGCCAAGTTATTAACACGAATATTAAGCGCGATTTAATTAATCGAGGTATAAATCACGTGGCAGCACGGTGACAATGTTAATTAATTAACAGCCCCCGGGAAAAATAAATAAACGCCCCGAAAAATATTTTCAAAAATTCGAACAAGCGCAACACATTTTCAACAATGTTAGCAACATTTCGACGCGCGGTATCAATCGATTATGAATCCGCCAACAGACAATTTAAATATTTAATCCCTGTGCTCGATCGCGAAAGGACGAAACGTTTAAATAACATTGCGCAACCGCATTTGTTTTTTCCCTATATTTGCGTTTCCCAATATTTCCCCTTCCGTTATACAAATTCCACGTTTATCTCACGTATATCTCGTAGAGAATCTCGAAGTCCAACGTTGCTGCAGCAATTGCAAAATAATTTTCAACTGGAGAATAAAAGAAATTATCTTAATAATACATGTATGCTTCTTTTCATCTAAAATGTCGCAAAAATCGAAGAAGATTATTACGATACAAGTAAAAGATGAAATTTTCTTTCATCTTTTATCTTGGAAAAATTATCGATACACGGTTTCGAGCTATTTAACAATCGCAGGGTACAATTCGTGTGTATCGAGTGGATGGAAAAATTCACGGGTGAATCCCGCGTGACGAGGTATCGTGCGACGATGATACAACCGTGTCACGCTTCTGCATATTTCTCTGTCGTTCATAGGGGGCTGAATTACACCGGGCTCGCTATCTTTTCTTTTTCTGGAGTAGGTCGCTCAACATGCGATCCAGTCACGCGAGCTGGCCTTACAACGCGCCCACCCTCCACCTATCGGTTAAATGCAAGAATTAAGACGTATTACTTGTAAACAAGATACGCGCGATACATCGAAAAGAAAAAAATGTGAGAGAGTGAAAAGAAGATAACTCGTTCTTCGATTAGATAAATCGAAGGAGGGTGATTTCACGTGAAAAGATAAGTCGAAAATGATGCTCCTTTTTATCTTGAGACGAGTTTGACAAATTTTCAAGAACACAATGACTGAGTTGAAAATCGATCATTTTTGAAAAAAAGGCAAGTTCTTAATCCTTTCGAGACAATTTCAAATAAAATCTAATGTTATGCTATGTCTATTTATTATTATATCTAAATTCGATTTATTCTATTTTTATCTAGTTTTAACTAAAATAAATAAATCTTTGATTGAATCATTAGACAATGGCATGCTTTTTAACCCACTTCTAAAATGCAAATTTTTAATAATATGCATCATCAAGAGACGAAACACGAGAACAGTTCATCATTCGCCTATTCGAGAACGGACGAAAGAGCAGAGAATAGTCTAATCTTAATAATTGGATTCGAAGATATAAGAAAAAGAAGAGGGGGAGGAAGTAAAAAAAGGTAAGTAACCAGGAAACTTCCACTCCGGAAGACACGGCCCGTTTTGTAAAACATTGACGTGTCTCTCTCGCCGGAAGTTTCGCGGTGGCCCATTTAAAGCGACGCTTTCCACGCTTTTCGGAATTTTCCGCGCGAAAACTCGTAATTGTTGGCCGTGAATAACTTCGTTACCCTGAAAAGTTCACTCTTATACTCGGAATAATATTTAAATTCTCGTGTCGAGCTTTCACGCGAATCGAATAGACACGAAAAATTGTCCAAATAAATTTTTTCTAAACTGATACTCTAGCAGGATAATTTCAGAGATGGGCCACGTTGTTTTTAGAAACTTGAGATTTTGAATACTTTTAAATTATACGCAAATTGATATTCAACCAATAGGAGGAAATTGTTACATGATTTTATCATCTGTCGAATTTTTCTCGTGAAAGATAAAATGTATAATTGTAAAGGATCGAGAATAGAGGTTATATATATTTGCTAACAAATTATTACATTCATTCCTTTTTTCTAAAAGTTTAACTTCTGAATCCACTTTTTCAATTTTCGCTACTTTCTTTTGTTTTCATGTTCATAGAAGAGAATAGAAGCTTTTCTTTTTTGAAAATTTATATAATTATTATTACTTATTAAATAAAAAAGTGACTTAGAAAGACGTTTATATTTCTTAATCAATTTCGAAATTAACAAAATGATGACTTAAACCCCGCCTATTTTCGTATGGATTGCAACATATTAAAATACAATTTTAATTCGTCATTTAATTTAAACAAAATTCCAAAACGTGTAAAATGATCGATCGAGATGATCCATAATATACTACATTATAATTTATATCTCTTAACAGACGAAAAATCTAAATATTTGAAATATTTTTTCAATACGAGAAAAATAAAAATGCGTATAAATGCATTCGTAAAAATTAACAATTTTACTCATTTAAGTACGCAATAACATTTAATTATTCAAAACAATTAACAATCCCGTTCACATATACCCATAATAATACCTATGGCATTTGTAAGAATTAACAATTTCATTTACATATCAATATTACAACGTTCATAAGAATTATCGATTCCGTTTTATATCAATATTTTCATAAAAAAAAAAAAAATTTCATTTCGGTGTATTACATATGCACATGTATAATATTCATATCCGTTCAATTGAAACATCCCCGAAATCACTGGATAATTTTGCAGAAAATGCAGTAATTTTCCAGAAAAGATCGTATCGTTCTCGTTATTCGCGGAATACGAATAGATTTTGTTCGCTACAGGTCTAATTCATTGTTTACGATATTACACGTCGTTTGATATGCGAAAAGCAAACACACAAATAGCCTGCAGCCTGTTATTCCACCGTTTCGTTGTGCAGGATAATATTTCTGCATACTTTGCTACCGGATATCATCGAAAGAATGCATACTTTACACGTTACTTACTTCAACTCCATTTATCATAAAAATTCGCTTTTACTTAATCCATATACTTCTTTCTTTCTTTCTTTCTTTCTTTCTTTCTTTCATTCTTTCTTATTTCATTCTGAATATTGCGAATAGAAAATTGGGAAAATTTAAACTTGTTTTTATTTCTGTTTTTATTATTTCATTATTATTAATACTCGTTAATTCAAATTGATTTCATTGTAATTTTTTAATTAATCAAGAGGAGAAATCCATTTGTATCTACACAGTATTAGAATAGCGAAATTACTGAAACTTGGACAGTTTTTACAGTCATATAACGGACGCTAATACTGATTATGGTACGTGTTTCAATGACTCATATTTTCTAATATACTCGGCTTTTCACGGTGCACAATGTCCTTGTACTAATCTCTATGTTGCATGTACACTCTCGTTTGTAAGTATGAGGACACCCACAGATCTCATACAAAACGTGATAATTGACCTAAATTGTCAAAGGAAACGATTAATCAGTCAGAGAGAGTATCGTATTCTTATGGGATAAAGATCCAAAATGAATAGAGCGCATTTGTAAAATAAAAGTTAAGGACAATTGTAGGATTAAAAAGTCGTATTTCGATTTCATAATTCTATCATTTGAATTTTATTAGATAATATTAGATGTAGATAGAAGAAAAAATTCATTTCAATTTATTATATATATATGTGTGTGTGTGTAATTTTTAAAATTGTTTTTGCAATATGTATTACCTATATAAGTTAAAATTAAGATTCTAAAAGAGAAAGTAAATTTAATGTTTAATGACTCCTAACAACTTATTACAATAATTACGAATTTTATAAAAATATAACAAAGATATTCATTTCTCGAATATAATAATACTATACTTTTGGTATATTTTCTCAAGTATATTAAAATCATCTCACAAAGTATTTCCACGAATCTAAAATGATTTCATCAGATCTTTCGTTTAATTTTAAAAATAATGCAATTAGCGCATATGCATAGCATTATTCTTCATACGTGTTCATTCGTGACGCGACTTTCACACAACGTATCGATATGCCACGAACGATGTGCAACCGCATTGTACTTCCGCATATTTCTCCTTTGTTGGACCTCACTGACGCCACGTGTTCAGTATGGCCGACGTATTCGCGCACACGTCTGCTTTATTAATGATAGAAAAGACTGGAACATTTAACGCGTTAAACAATGGCTGCGGTGATTTCTAATTGCTTCGAATTAGCAAGCCTTCGATATTATTCAAATCTCTTGTAAATTGATTCTCAGAAAGAAATACTCGATTCGAAATTCGACTATATAATAGACGAAAAAAGGTATTTTTTTTTTTTTTATCACGCGTGAAGAAGTTCGAAGTTCAATGAAAGTTTTCACGAGAAGAAATATCGTGGAATGATTTATATTCAGGATAATTGTCTTGGACGAGGTATCCAATTTTAGAAGAGCACGAAGTTATAGTTGCAAATTGTTGCAGATCCATGAAATGCAGATTGAGGCGCGTTATTTATTGCAGGCGATAAGAATAACATTCGTTCAGCATAAATTAACAAATGGACGCGAGTAGTGAGCAACTTGTTAAACAAAACATTGGCTAAACAAAACGCGCGAGTCGTGACTGTGTTCGAGTGTTATGCGCCACTTTGTTCTCGTTCTGTTTGAAATAACATTGTCGTTTCTTTTCAACTCTTTTTTTTCTTTTAATTAAAAAATAATAAATGCAAATACTCGTACATTTGTATCGATTAAAAGTATTTGTTTACTCGTTACTTTAGAATGAAACAATTTAATTACTAAATTATATCGTCCTTTTTAGATATCTGTTTTAATTAATATTTTGTAATATCCGAGAAAAATTTATTTTTTGTTATACGTTTTTCTTTGTTAAATGTTAACCATTAAATCGTTTATATAACGTATTATTTAAAATTGTAATTATGAAAGAAAATTTCAAGAATTTGTTTAATATTATTTTTTTTTCCATCGTCGTTTCTTTTTCCATCATTAGTACCACAAAGTATTAAAAATTTGAATTATTCGTATCTATGATGAAAAGTAGATTTTATTACCTCGTGAAAATTGCTTTTTGTGATTTCTTGATATATGTAAAAACAGATTGTTTGCCAGACTTCTTAATGAGAAAGTAAATGTTAATCAAGAAAGACAAACAAGATAAACTTAAAAATAGAAAGATAGAAGTATTTTCCAATAATTCTTCTTTCTTATTATCATAAATATATACGATAGAATATTTAATGGAGGCTCGAATCGAATTTTATACAGATTCAGACACGTTATGATTACATTTTTATTTGGCGCAATCTCTCTGATCAACAATTTTTACGCAAAAGTGATTTTTTACGCTTCGAATATTGAGTTTTGAAAAAAATATTTGTATTCGATTTTTAATATTTGTTTTCAAATGTCGTTTTGTAAAAAAAAAAAAAAGAAAAAAAAACAGAATAAAAAATAAAAAAACAAAAAAAAAATTGTCTTCCAAAGTATAATATAGTAAAACCTTTATATTCGCAATTTTGCGTATGCCATGGTTGGTCGCGGTTGGAAAAAAATTAAATAAAACATTTCTAAATCCTCACTGAATCGCCAGAACTAGGATTACACGAAGAAAATAATTCCACATGGAAATGATAAAATTGCGTACGTTACATCGTTTAATATCATTTTTAGATATCTCGCAAAAATGTTAGATCGTTTCTCGTTTTCGATAAAACTTTACAACACCTCTCTATTGAATATTTTCAAAATTACTTGAAGCAACGATATTTCTCGTTCTTTTATTATAATATAATATAAAGTATCAAGGTAAATAATATTTCTTCCATATGCTCGTTTCTCATTTAATCTTTTTCAATTTTTAGAGCAAAGACTTTTAAAATATAAATAGGAGGAATTATAAAGAAAAATATATATCGTTATTTTAAATGCTAATTTAAAATTTCTCAAAAATGAATTTTAAATTAAAGAATTTAATTACGAATAAATTATAAGGAATAAGATTAAACGGAACGTTTCGATGAAACGTTTCACTACTCTTGCTACATTACTTGCCCGTACATCCATGTTATATTTAAATAAACTCCCATCATATCGAAAAATACTTTTTTAATCGAATTCCATTCAATTTTCTCAGAAAGCGAATCGTTCGTTTCAATTCGAATAGCGCGCGCATATCGATCACCGTGCGATCCTTTTTATATACTTTGCTTACACGAAGTAAGCGCTAAAAGGGTTAATTTAACACGTTCCACCGATTTTTGATGATCTTCTCTTCACGTTGTGTGGGATCGTTTGCCCCCCATTTTGTCGAGACCAACAGCTTTCTTCGTGATATATGCATGATATAATATTCATAAGGATGGAAAAATCGTTACTACCAGCAAAAAGAATATGTTACATTGAAAATGCACTGCCGAAACGAGAACTCTCGACATTTTATGTATTCAGAGATTTTTACGAAATATTGTAAAGTTGTTTAATACAAAAAAAAAAAAAAAATATTCGGTTTAAATAGAAAGTAGGATAAATAGAAATGCGTTTAATATTAATTAATTTCGCATGAATATCATTGGAAAAATCATTTATTTAGAATGTTCGCGGAGAAAGAGGAAAATTTATGAATAAAATATTTTTATATTCAGAGAAGTAGCACTCTATTGAAAATAGTGTTTATTAATTTTGATTTTTCTTTTTTTTATTATTTACCATTATATGAGTGGTAATTATTTTTTGTTTCTCGAGGTTTATATATAAATCGTCGTTTTTCAATTACGTCAAGCTTTTTGAATCTATCTACCAATTATGATATAGCTTAAAAATGTTCTCTTTCTTTTAAAATTTTCTGTTCAGTTTAAATAATAATAATTGACGATCGATAAGCATTTCTATTACCTTATAATAATGCTTAAGAAAAATTCAATATTTGTATTAAAAACAGGGAGAGTAATACGATATTGAAGAGGAGGACTTTGTAAATAATGGTCACTTTAAAATTATTATGATTTTAATTAGTGCAGTATTTGTACAGTTAAATACAATCTCTCGTCATCGACAACAAAGAAATAATCTCGTGAAAGCTTCTGAATCTTTTTGACATGGAAATGATCTTCTGCTTGGTAATGGATCCTTGTGTATTTTTGAGGCAAATTAATTGGATGAAGATTAGAGTTTTGAAATGTGAAATGGATAACGAAGCTACTGTTTATTTTTTCCTTCGAATAGATCATAAATTATTTATATTGTTTCAACGTAATTATTAAATTCTTCCTCTTCCTCCTATTAAATTTAACGTTACTTGTACAAATACAAATGATGTACACTTATCATACACATATCTAATCAATTTTCATTTGTATTACATAATCACGTTAATTAATATCTAACTGATAAATTAAACAATGAATTTTGTACAACAAATCAAAAAAAAAACTCTCGTTCTGGAATTTAAAAAATTCCAGAGTTACACTATATAATCTCGAACGATGATTTTTCAAGGAAATATTTGTTGTTCAGAATAATCTTCTGAAAATTACACGGTAAATTAATTTCACTTCGTTTCGCTAATGGGCATCGCTGCATCAGTAAATTACACGTGCTATTACTAATCACATCATGGCGTGAACACATTTTCAAATCAGATGGATTGTTTCTGCGGTGACAAAGCAACGAGCAATTCCCTTTCCAATGGAACACTGCTTATGTGAATTAACACACTTGCATTGGATACCTGTTTGCTTAGCACAAACCCGCATTGAATGCATTTAAAAAAAAAAAAAAAAAAAAAAAGAAAAAAAAAATTAGCCCACGCAGAGTCAATATCCACCACCAGTTCTTATCAAACAATACACAGATGTTAATACATATATTATAAAAAGTGAGACATCATCTCGCTTCATTCAAATGTTAATACATTCGAAAATACATAAAATATAGAGAAAACTCTTTCATCTTTTCAAAAAGATTCGTGACACACAAATCCCCACGCTGCGTTAAATTAACGAATAAGCCTCGATCAATAATTTATATTCCAAAGAAGAATATCATCCCCTGCGTTCTCAGATTAGAATCATCGGGAATTCACCAAAAGTAATTAGTCATTGTGTCCTGCGCTCAAACATCGTCGTGAAAGAACTGTGTCAGGAAGAGAGAAAGGGACACGTCGATTCTACTAACAGCGTTTCGCGATGCAAACTCGGTAGATGGCGCGCCAACCGTGTTCATCGAATTTGTCGTGAATCGTGTTTTGTGTACAATGTACGAATTGGAAGCGTACAGAGGGTATAAGTGGCCTCGTGTACACGCGGCTCGGTCGAGAGCACGCGCTGGGCTCTTTACTTTCGCTCGTCAAAGCCACGCTCGTCAAATCTGCATCTACGTGTCTCGCCAAGTAATCAAAGGGTTCTTCAACAACGTTTCACAAAAGGGAGGGAAAACGGGCTCGATGTGGAACGTCGAGTGATTCTTCGATATTTCGGGAGGGGGTGGAAACCCTTGTTCGAATTTCGATGCTGTGTGTGTATGTTTTTTTTTTTTAGACCCTCGACGAGTTTTGCGTGTATCGAAGCAAAATGGTTCCTCCTCCCTTTTGGGATAAGATTTTTCTAACTTTCTCGAATCTTGTTGTTGCATGGAGAAGAGAGGTGAATATTAAAATAAAATGGATGTACTAAATGTAGTGTTGATAAGCGATGCAATGAAAAGTGATCGATCGTTTGAAAGAAGAGTAGTTGTATTCTATTTATGATAGTTGAGTAAAATCAGTATATCGATCAATATTAAGATATATATATTTTCAACGAATGCTTTTTCTTTGGAGTTTCACAAATATAACATTGTAGTAACAATTAATCGAATTAAGAATTTTAAAAAATATTTGACATATGTATCTCGAAAGAGAAAGGCGAGTAGAAATCTATTTTACACAAATATTTATTATTCTGAAATTTTAATGGTTCGAAGTTAATGTAATGCAATGAAGAATGTATAATGAAGAATTATACGTTAGATATTGAGTATAATATACAAGGATGGATAATCTTGTAACCAGCTGTTCACGCTGTTACACAAGAATAAATCTTTAGGTATTCCCTTTGTGTTTATGATTATTCTGCTTCGTATATTTCTTGAAAATGTTGCAGTATATGCTATGAAACGAATTATCGTTTAAAATACCTTTAGAAATATTCAAAAAGATCATTTTGTAACAGCAATTAAGTTCCTAAAGAACTTACATGTGTATATTTTATCCATTTAATGTATGCTTCAAATTTGCATATGTTAGAACGTTTTAAAGGTGAGATAAGGAGGAATAAAAAACGATTCAATAAAAAAAGAAAGAGAGAATAGAAGTGAACGCGTAAAAATGTCTGGCATATTTATTACCTAGAATCGTATATAACGTGTAATCTAAAATGTTAATCTAAATACACACGAAAATAAGATTGAATTCCTTGAATATGGCAAGGAACCAAAAATTGTAAATTCGTGCAAATTCAAACATATCTGAAAATATTGTAAATTTTATTTTCACGTTATATCTACCTCTTCTTATATCTATCTTTATTATCTTTCGCACAAAAAGAGAATGATTTCTGTTCATAGAATTTATTTCTATTTTTTTTTATAGAACGTATGTATAATTGAAGAAAGAAAGACAAGAGCTATATGCGAATAATTTGTTTGTTTCTGTAAAACTAAAAAACTATATATCAACTATATATATTTCACGAATCGAGTTCCAACAGATTTAAATTACAAATTTTCTAGATAACCTACAGTATCCAGTTGTTTTTTTCATTTCTCCTAATCAGATCTGCTAATGTATTCTAAACTTTCAACTAAATACTTTCCAAATTGAATTTCCAACAGATTTGAATTCTACTTAGTAAAGTAGATCCACTAGCTGGCTCCACAAATTTTCCACATCTATTCTATCTATTATAAATACGCGTTTCATTTGTGCAAACATCTTACTATGTATTCAATCAACTTTTTACAATTAAATCTATTAATCGCAAAGCACGAGAAGTAGCTCGATTTGAGAGAGGATATATCCGATCCGGGGGAATTGAATTTTCTACAAATTAGATCCTTAAGGCTCTTGTAGTTAAAACTGTTAGAGGTTTACGGGTGTAAACTCGTACCCCTTTTGAAAGACCGTTTCAAAGTTTCGGCTCCAGCATCCTAGTAGTTAACTTCGTTCAGAGATCCGAGAGACCTTGCCACCACTGTATTCTCACAGCTCTGATGCAACTAACCGGGATGCTGGTGAAACATCGAAACATTTTTCTTTTCTTCTCTTAAACGAACACAAAGTGTTACTCTTTCTATAATCTGAAATCTCTTCTTTAATTATCAACTGTTCAACAACTGTTAAACGAATTCGAAATGAATTGACTCAACGAAATTACTTTTTCAAAAATGAAATCAGATGTTGTCAGAAAGTTGATAGGATATAATATCCACGAGAAAAAAAAAAAAAAAAAAGATCGTTCGAATATTCGTCCACGAGACGAGAAATGATAAATATTATCATCGTGGAAATAAATATGCAAATGGGGGGAGAGGAACGGGGCGAACTATTTTAGGGGTGGCGTGCGACGATACGATCGTTTTGCGTAACAATTTCGCTCGGTTTTGCGATCGCGAGGAACGATAAGGAAATACCTTTTTATGCATAAAGGGGCCACGTTTCGAAGGAGTTTGCTCTTCTGGGAATTTCAAGAGCTTACGGGAAAGTAGGTAACTTTCTTTCCGTTTGAATCGCGAATCTCGAACGCGTACACGCCTCTTTTTAAAATATTCAACGAATTAGAACGATTGTTATTACGGTTTGTAAAAGTGTGATTCCGTGTATGGAATTTGTTTAATAAATAACATATTTCGAGTAATTAAAATATTTGTATATTGAAAAGAAAAATTGTATCAACTCAACAAAATGTGCACTTATGGAATTCTGAAGTAGATTCGTTGAAGAATCATTTTCATTAAAATCTTAATTTTTACACACCACTTTTCTTATATCGCGTTATAACGAAAAAATTTATACAAAAGATTATTATCAGAGGATTAAAAGAAAATATATACGAATCTATAAAAACTATTATATCAACTTTACCTCCAAGTACTAATAATTTTACACGATTTCACAAAAATTTAACGAACCATCGTGAAAAGAACCACTTTCTTGGAAAAATAAATACACGTGCGAACAATTCTTACGGCCATTGTACACGATTTATTGGATAAATTCCACGTAAAATAATCGGTATTTAATACGATTTCACAGAAACGTTATCTATCTAACCCTATCGCACGATCTAGATTTAAGAAATTTTCCAAGAAGCTGAATACCTGAATATATATATATAACATTTTACAGCGGGGAAGAACGTTTTCACGCGATATATTTCACGCTCTAAAATAAATAAACGAAAATATATTGGAATCTGTAACTCACCGACGAATACCGCAGTGCTGTTGTGCCTTGGATCGTAAGGGCAGAGTCCCAGCCCATCCATATCGCTTTCCTTCGCGTACGCGCCATCCTGGAACACGAATCGTAAGTATCAAACGTTAGAAATCGCGTGAGAAACTCGCACCTTTTCGTTCGGTGGTCAACAATCGTATATCGCGCCATTTTAACGCCGCCTGCACGCTCGCCAACTTCCTACACCGATTTTTAACCACTTCATTATAATCCCCCAACCATCAACGACACCAAAGATTTTTCATTGGTTTTAATTATAAATATCATTATTATAAATCATGATTATTATAAATATCATTGTGTTAATTATTATTACATAAATTTCTTTTCATAGACGCGATAAAGAGAATTTTAATCGAGTAGAGTTCAGAAAGTTTTAACTCTTCCAATTATTATTTTTGTGACAATAGAATGGAAAAATAATCGAAATATTATTTCTTCTTCTTCTTGTGTCTTAGAAGAGGGGGCAGAAGCGTTTGGGATGGGAAAGAAAGAAAAATAGGGAAGAGGGTGAGTCACGCAATTGGAAGGAATCGCATTTCCTGTTTGTAAAACAACGTGGCTTATCTGCGACCTTATTTTTCCGCGAGTGCAGCGATGCGCCTGCAACGTTTAGTTTCAGTTCCCTCTTTTTCTTTTCGTTTTAAGAAAGTCTGGTTTGCATGTAAAGAAATTAGGATGAGGGGGCGGAGAAGAGATGAATATTTCATGAAGTATTTGGAAGTTCTTAATGAAGTGTAAAGAAGAATGTTTTGTGTAAATTTGTATTGTCTTTTCTTCTTGAAATTTAAAAAATTGTCGATTGTTCAATTTTAAAGAGAATTTTCATCGACAATTTAATGTCGATGAAACTCGATCCTAGTTTTTGTAGGAAAATTATCGAGGTTTTAAATATTTATGTTTGAATTAGCATTTTATCAAATATTATGCTGTGAAATTTATAGATTATCCAGTTTTATCCAATCTGTTAACGGAGAGAAGAATTTTGCAAACAAGATTAACCGCTTGAAAACTCAATGCACTCTATTTATTATATAATATTAATATAAAATCCTTATCTCATTGTTTCTATCTCACAGTACTGGATTTATCTCCATATACAATCGATCATTTTTTACACGTAATTGAATATTTATTCCTTCAAAAAAGATTGAAATATTTGAAATTCCAAAAGGAATAATATTCGCATTAAAAAAAAAAAAAAAAAGAGAAGAAGAAAACAATAATCCAATTTCATACAGTGGTTTTTAAATTTTGTACGACAGTGGAAAAGCAATTACAGGAACGTTTGCTCCTTGGAGCGTGAATTTGTACCGCGTAACGGTTTAAAAACCAAATTCTATCGAGTTCAAGAGAAACCGATCTCCTATCTGCCTCGAATTCTATACCACGGGGACAATCGCGTTAGTTAACACGAATTCAATCGATTCGATTCAATATACCATCCAACTATTAAGCGAACTCTAGCATAGAGCATATAAAATGTTTCACGAAGTTAACCCTGCTCCAACCCACCCCCCGCCTTGCCTAGAGAACCCAAGGGAAATTTCTTTGACAGGAATTTCCTCGAGTAAAGTTCTCTTTCTAACCCTCCACAAAAAAAAAGAAAAAGAAAAAGAAATCGTCCGAAATTCAATTAAATAATATCACACTTGATCTCGACGTATCATTATTGAAATATATTCGTTTCCAAGAAAGGAAAAAAATAAATGAATAAAAGGGAGGGAAACGTCTTTCGTTAATTTTCACGTGGAAATATTTATTATCAGAGAGGATTGAATTTACGAGGGACGCCACAAAAGAAGAAGAAAAAAATGGAGGAAAGGGAGCAGAGATTAAATTTGTTTACCTTTCGCGTCCGAACCTTTTTAATTCGAAGCAACAACATCACGCAATTATAACTTCACCCACGCAACTTCCGCCTACCAGCTTCGAATTTCACCGTGCAATTTACTCTGTTACTCCGCTTCTTTCGCTGTAACGTTGTTCCATGAAAGGATTATCTCGTTATGCGCACCCCCTTCGCGAAAAACTTTTCGCCATAATAAGATCGCCCTCCTTGCCCTCGTGCAAATTCGAAAGAGGAAATTTTCTATTTTCTCTTCATCGTCTTTTGCACACTCGTTTCTAATTTTTTTTCATCGTGTTCACCTCGTTGTAAGGATAACTTCATTTTCGACGTTTCTTCCTCTCATCCATCCAGAATGATCTCTCCATTACGATGTTATATATATTATTTTACGAGATGGGATCATTTTGTTATTATTCATTTAATAAACAATGAGTATGGCGGAAAGGATTTCAATGATTAATGAATATTGATGATAATATGGAAAGTCTAAAACCTCAAAGGCTTATCAGTTTCGCAGAGATTGTCTCTCTTCTTCTTGCTTCTATATGAATTTTTATTTATCCTGAGGATCAAAATGCAACAACAATATTTTGAATATATACTGTAGATACGTTTGTTTAAAATTTGTATTGCAGAGTGGTATTTTTAACACAGTTTTATTGTAAGCAACGATTCACAGGTGAATTAGAATGTCAGTTTTTAAGAGACTCAAGAGAATGTTACTCTTGAGAATAGTTGTCCTTCGCAAATATGTTTCTTAGAATTATGGAAATACGAAAATGTTGCCATATTTAAATTTGACAAGACGTTTTTGAAAAATGCTTATTTAAGTATCATATTAATTTATTATAATGCTATATTTATATTACGTTTTATTGTTGCGCGATGATATATCGTAACAGCTAGACTTTATCTCAATATTCAAATCTTCAAAGGTGTTTAAAAATCGAACCTCATTATTATGCTCATTATTAACGAATCTCGACCAAAAAAAATTCTGAGCACTAAAATCCTCTAACCTTTACATTAAAACCTTCTAAAAATCTCAAGTCAAATTCTATACTTGCATCAATAAAACACACTCAAAATACGTATCTATCTACCTAAATGGAAAAAGAAAAAGAAAGAAAGAATAAAAAATAAAAAGGAGAAAAAAAGAGAAAAAATGGGAAAAATGGTCGACAATCGGTGGCATTGCTTGGCTGCGCACAATCGATACATTGTGTGCAAGTGAAGAAGCGTTTTCGAGATTGGTTCGTTTCACCGACCACTTTATTCCTATCCCGCTCTGACCTTTCTCGTATTTGTATTTCCGGTGACGTATACCGTGCACCGAACCGGCAAGTTCAGAGAAAATCTTCACGTTCGGCCAATAATTCGTCTCTTTTGTTGGGAAAGGATTGGGGGAGGATAGGTTTGGTGAAAGTCGAACATCATAGAACGAGTTCGAATTGTTTCCGTGTGAACCGAGCACGCGTCGAAACATAAAGGGTGGCTCACCAGATATTGCCATCTCTGTTCTCATTGTTACGCATAATGAAAAAATGCTTTACAATCCATACACACTTGATATTCTTTGTGAAAATGATTATTGATTCATTTATGTCAACCAAAAATAATTGGTTTAAGATATATCTTAACTCTTGTAAAATTTATAAAATATAAAAAACGAAGAGTGTTGTTGCATAATAATTTAATTATGTTTGAATTTTTTTTTTTTTGTTATCAATGGTATAAAATGAGATGGTAATATTTAATGAACCATCTTGTGTAGAATTGATTATGCCGATTTTAACGCGTATTGTGGGTGTATGCAAGAGAATATGTGTGCAGTTTTAACGATAGAACGAGAAAGTGGCGCTAAATAATTTCTGATTTAATGAATTTCTAATCGATTTTGTATCCGACTGTGATAATTCAGTATTTAATGGGATATTTGCATTGCAACAAGCAAGAAAATATGTGTAGATTGGGAATTGGAAAGGAATTTGGAACGGGGATTATTCGATTTTCTTTTGGAAATTTATCGTTATCGATTGATAATATTAATGACTCGACGAATTATAACACCTCCTCCACTCATATTCGATAATCGAATTCAAATTGTATTTGATTATTCGAATTTCAATTTTTTGAAAAAAAATTTTTAACAATCTCTCTTATTCTCTCCTGTACGAAAGATTGTATAAATCATTGTTAATACGATATTTATAAATTCCTAGAACTTTTGTATATTGTTGCGGTCATCATAATTAAAAGTGTAGGAAGCAATATACGTATAAGAATGAAGGGCGCGCGTATGTAATAAGTACGTACACGAGGGAGGAAGGAAAGAAAGAAAGGAGAGAAGCATGCTAGAGGAATGCATGAGAAAATTGGAGTAGCATCGTTATTCCTTTCACAGCGAGACCCTTAAAACTAAAAACGCTCAAGGTGTAGAGAAGAAGACAATTGTTATTCACTTGAATACTTCTCTCTTATTAATCAACAAGTATGACTACGAATAATAATGGATATTTTGAAACTTTTAAAAAAAAAACATAATTAAATAGAGCCGTAATCACAATATCGTTTCTAATATCATTGCATATAGATGAGATTATAATAATTAATAATTAAGAACGTTTAAAATCAAAAATCCTTCTTTTTCACGATACCATAAAAAAAAAAAAAAACAAATACATCAATTCAAATTTCTCCCAATCCGAACGTAATCGAAAAGATTAAAACGAAAGAAGAATGGTAACAGTGAAAAGGAAAAAAAGAATTATTCTTGGAAGAAAGAAGGGAGAACGGAAATACGAGGCATCACGAACCGACTTATCTTCTTGCAAATGCAAGGGTAGCGAACGGAAGGAGGTGGCGGAAACAAGGGGCATCTAGGACAAAAAGAGGAAGAAGCCGCTGAAAACGGGGGGAAACAGGACTTTGGAAAATATACAAGGAAAAAGGTATAAACGATATATATATAAAAGGGAAGGGAAAAGTTGATCCTGGTTGGGAATACGTGAGATCCAACGTTACACTCTATATATATATATATTCCCCCTGTGCAACTCGAAAAGAGAACGGCCTCGTGGCGACACGAGGTGGCGTTCCAATCTCTTTATATGCATGACGCTTAGAAACGCAAACACGCTCGCATTTCGTGGATGCGGTTGTCCACGTTGATATCCCTCCGGTTACGTGAAATTTTTCGAGCCACCTTCCGTGCACTCGAGATATGCGGCC
The DNA here is from genome assembly GCF_048593485.1 of Apis florea. NCBI lineage: Eukaryota > Metazoa > Arthropoda > Insecta > Hymenoptera > Apidae > Apis > Apis florea. The sequence continues at coordinate 108,614 of NW_028256850.1, read as the reverse complement.
TGTTCGCGTGGTTTGTATCGAGCACGAAGGAATTCCAGAGAATTTTTGAGGTTAGGATATCGGGTTATGGCGTGAAAAGTCAAGAGAGCATGCGCTTAAGGATATTTGTTTAATGTTGACAGGTATGATTTGTGGCTCGAGAATCGAACAAGAATGAAACGAAAGATGTTTTATAAATGATAGGAAAAAATAATAAAATATTGTATTATAGAAGAAATTTTATCCGAGATTAGAAAGTGTATAAATTATATATATAATAATTATATATATAAAATGTATGCAACTTTATGACGAGATACTCATATTTCGTTTTAATTATAGATAGACAAAAGGTGATGGATTTTCGATGAAAATTGGTTTCGTTTGTTCGATTATTCTCGTGATTTAGATATGCGGGATTAATGAAGGATATAAATAAAGGGATTTTTAATGAGAAATGTAATTGTTTTAACGAACGATGTGGGATTTTGCGTGGTTATACGTTTCCGCAAATCGGATTGTTTTTGACGAGTTGATGATGGTTTGTTAACCAATTGGATATAATTGTTTGTAAATGAATTTGCGGGAAATGTATTTCTGGAATACGGAGAATCCGATGAACAAAAATCAAATAATGATTTTAATATTTATCTTTCTTTTTTATTATCATTTAGATTATTCGATTTCAATAAAAAAAATAAATGAATTTTCTGGCTCTCAACAATATACTTTTGATAATTCTGATTACGAAAATCGCATATATTACTCGAAACAAGATTTCACAATTTATTTCTAGATCCTCAATTATTCCAAAACAAAACTATCCTTCATTTTTCTTCCCAATTATTCATTATTTGTCAATTTCAAATAGATATCCAAATCTACTTTATAAATATTAAAAATTTACCTTTCTATCTTGCCTAGATTTCAAAATTATTTGTATCATACTGAACAGGAAAAAAAATTATAAGAGATTATTCCCTGAATAAAATTCATCTCCGTGTCGAAATTGGTCTTAAAATATTAACGAATCGAGGCATGTAAGAAAAATTATCTATTCGCGTTTGATTATACTTATACAAGCGAAACGCGATGGAAAAATTATTCCCGTGCATCACGCGATCTTATTAATTACCCACCAATTCGCCTACTGGAATTAACGTCGAAAATTCGCGCATTCGGATCATGATTCATCCAGCCCACAGTCTATCCTAAAGAAAATTAGCGTGTTCTCGTCCAACTAACTCCAATTAGGAGAGCTGATAGGAGCATGCGATGGGAAACGCCGCGCATCACTTCAATTCGATGCACGAAAAGGGAGAAACAGGAAATAATAACAGGTGCGTAATAGAAAATGGGCCGTGCACAGGGATGGTTGAGGCATTTATAAACGCAAGCCAAGATTACGACTATAGATATCGTTCTAAACCCGCTTATTAAGCTATTAGTCAAATTTTTATGTTCCCTCAAATATTGCGAGATATAATTTGTCAAACATTTAAATAAAATGTACATATGTGTTTTCTAAAGGAAACAAATTAAGAATGGGTCTCGAATGTGTGTTGTATAATTAAAATTTTCAATTTTCAATATATATACCACAACGATTTATCAATCATTACAACACTTTTGTTTTTGTAGTTTTTGACGAAAAGAATTTTATATCATAAAATAATCCAAGATGCTGATCCAAGTTTACTGATCCAGATATTTTTATGTAGTTCTTTATTTTTTATAAAATAGATATAATACATTTATTTTCAAAATGTCAGAATTTGAAACGTTACAGATAACAGCGATCAAACGTAATTTTTTCTATATGGATTTTTGAGACACTCATTTAATATTTCACTATTTGTTAAAATAATCTCTTCTTGTCAAATCCATTACACTTTTCTTCAGGTTCCTCGTTTCCCTTATAATTCTTTAGCGAAGAAGCATTCGTTGCTCCTCTTTTACTCATCCCGTTAAAAGTTTACTTCGAAACTTTTCCGATTAATATTGTAAATTACACTTCCAACTTTAAATACTTTTTTTTTCCCTTCCTCCCCCGCGAATGGTTAAGGATGCTATCTTCAAGTACATTAAGTGAAAGTAATAACCTTCTCTACAAAATTTTCCTTTTCCTCGAGAATTAAAGTATCGTTCCAACGTTTCATTAAAATGTGTTAAATGTATACATTGGTCCTGATTGTGCTAAAGAATCTTGGATCCACTTTTTCCAATCCATTAATCCAAAATTAATATCATCCATCATCAAATTAAAATTAAATGGATAATATTGATACAGTTTTATTTTTATCATTCAATTATATCATGATGCATGCGAGAATTGTAATAAAGATTAATATTAGATGTTATATATATGCATTATTAGAGATGAAATTAAACGGATAATATTGGTAATTTTCGATTATTATTGGATCACGTAAATCTTGACAACGATAATGTAAAAAAAATAAGATAATTAATATTAGTTAATATTATATATTGCCGTGTCACGAACGATTAATTTATTTATCTATTTAATCAGTAATTATTAAGGATAATTGATTTTAGTTTGTGGATATGGATATGATATTTGTGGTGTTTGTGCAGTTGCAAGAACAGGGGAGTGACAAGAGTGAAAATTAGAGGATTAATTAGAGGATACGAAGAATGGACGTTAAAATTTCATTGGGACAATAGAAAAACGAAGAATATTAAAATAATAGACATTTCTTCTATCCCTTGCAAATATTCTTATAATTTTTCTAAATAAATCGAGATACTTTTCTTATCGATTGTTCTTAACTGTATTAAAAAAGAGATCATACAACGTACTTTTATATTTACAATAAAAATATTCGAACAACGATAATAATATTCACCTAATTGATACTTATTCTTTTATTTTTAGGAGAATAAAAAAAAATAAACTTCCTTACAAGAATTAAAAATTTTAAAACTTTTAAATTCGATAAGACGAATCTAGCTAATTTTTGGGAAATTTTAGAATCATCTTGGAAATTGTATAGATCGATCGGATACTTGGAGGATACTTACGAGGCTAATACTACTACTAGAGGGCATGCAAGTTCAAACGAAGAAGAGGAAGACGCTCAGGTGTTCGAAAAGTTGAAGAACACAACGGTACTTGAAGTGCTCTTTAGATTTAACTTATATGAAGCGACACAGCGTTACGTCAACACCTTTCAACTTCCGCAAACTAAGAAATCTAGCGTTATGTCGAGAACTTCTAATTTTCTACAACTAAGAAACGCTGTACCCACACCGTTGAGAGCTTCTAATTTTCCCATTTCAAAGGACGTAATAGAGTGCGTCGAGTACTCTTCGCTTTAACTTGTGAAATCGTGTAGAACTATCTTCACGATCCTTAACTTCCGCCAGGTTAAACACGTATTAAGGGCAGGTTGATTAAAAGACACAGCACTCTATGAAATTAAAGATCCCGAACGATTCTTGATATCAAGTAGACACGATGTTGATTATTATACATTGTTATCGACAAATTTAAACGCGTTATTAAATATTGTTTGAAAAGAGGAGAAAATTTGGAAAATCAAAAGTCTCGATCAACATTTAACTTGTACGTTTGCTTTGACATTTTGGTATCCAAAGATAATACAAATCGTATCTGATCTTCAATTTTTCTTATATAATAATAATTATTTAGAAAAATTAGTTTATTTAAAGTACAAAAAATTAGTTTTCACGTTACTTGAACATAAAGAAATTTCCTAAACCGTTCGTTTAAAAATTTCATCTCACAAATCGATCATTGCTATTCATCTCATTTCCCCATTCACCTCGCGGCGATACGAAACCTGCCTTTCAAATTGTTCCACTCCCGATCCATGATCACAAGATACATCATACAATAATAATCTCCAAACATTCCTTAAACCATAATGCACAATCAATCATCGATCCACCACCAAATAAAACCACCAACCGAATCAAATCCATCCAACTTCACCCAGCATAAAGACATTACGATTCAATCTTCCACCCTCCTCCACCACGCCATACTTACCACGCTCGCGCACCCTTTCTCAAACAGCCCGCAATCAAACTCGATTCTCAATCCTCCGAATCAAAGCCATCCACGCGCAAACCTTGCACCACAGCCACGTACACCAACTTGCTCCCCTCTCCTCCCTTCCCACGTAGTTCCATCCACGGTTTTCCTACTCTGGAAAGAAAGAAGAGGCCGCGACGAATCCTCCTCTGAAACGATAACGGGAACCGTTTTAGGGGGGATTCGTATGCCAGCCTCGTCTCGAGTCTCGCATCGCCTCGCCCCGATCGAGTTAGCCGAGCCAAGGCGCACGAGAATCGGCCGTAAAATCGGACGACGGTTCAGACCGCGAACGAGGCGAGGGCCGATGAATACGTGATATCGCCGAGTACACTTTTTCTCTCTCCGCCTTTCTCTTTCCACAACGACTCGTGGAAAAACGGCGCACAGCCTGCTGCTTTCAGGAATTCATTAGCCCCTATTAAGCTTCCCGTTCGTGCGATTGTTAATTTGCGACGTGGCCGCGTCACGGCCTCCCCTCTCGCGCCTTTCCCCCCGGAAATTCAACGCCGTTTTCTTCCAAGTTTTCGGGGGGGATTAATTGGGACGTGACTGGTTGGCCCGCGTTTAGGATGGTTGAGGGGATGGAGAGGAGATTTTGTTCTTCGAATTCTTTCGATCGTCTCCTCGATTTCACGTTTGACTTTTAGATGGATTTTTGGAGCGATTAAAAAGAAAGGAGAGTAAAATTTTTGAACAGATAAAGGAAATGAATAATGAATTTATATCGCGAGAAGGATCGAAAGATTGATCGAATGAAACGAACGATTATCGGTGATATCTTTTCTGGAACAAACGAAAACTTGCCACACTGTTAAATCTCGACAAAAGAATTATTATTTACGATTAATGGCGTGCGAGGGGGGCAGAGAAGCAGGCGATATCTCATTCTTTGTCGAGGATGGATCCCAACCGAATATTTGCAAGCGCAATATTATCGTTTGATTCGTTTCACCACCGATCGTCGATTCGTTAATCCGTGACGGGGAATGCGAGAACGGTCATGAATCCTGCTCTTTAGAATAATCGAATTACATCACGGCCGGTTTACGTTCAGAAAATTGTTGCGTTGAAACAATGACCAGCGTCGACCTGGTGACACGTATGATTGATACGTATCGATAATTATATGTCCGTTCAGTTTCGACCACATTTTCTGAAACAATGCCCCCCTCCCCCCCCGTTCGCTCTCTTTATATAGAAATATTTTTCATATATATATATATATATATATATATATATATATATATATATATTCTTTCTTGTTTCCATCGATGTATATCAAAACTGTCGACACTTGTCCAATACTTGGATGAAATGCGTTCATTTATCAAAACGATATTCTTCGCAATTTTATATCGTACATATTAAACAACGTGAATAACGATTTATTAAATTTACAGTACCCTTTGTAATTTCCTCGAATTGTTCGTAAATTCTAGTGTAGCTGGATAATGTTCCTATAAAAATCGAGATATGTCTATATTTCATCTTTTTATTGGCAATTTTTTAATAAAAATAAAATTGCATTTATTATTTTTTGGAGAATGATCGAAAAATGCATTTAAAAAGTTATAGCTGCTACGAAAATATTCGCACAACGTGTGTATTTATAGCGTATTCACGCAACACGTTAATTAGACATATTTCGTACAATTTATTTTTTGGCGAAATATAGAACATGATAAAATAATGTGCGCGAATATTTTTTATAATCATTGTACGTACACATATATAAATTAATAATGGAAAATGTATCTATCATTTTCAAGATTACATATCCATAATAATATACAAATACCATTATTAAAAGAGATACTCACTGCATATAAAATTAATATTTTTCATAATTAATAGCGCATAGAATGTTCGTATCCAATTCGCTCATAATTTTTCTCTTCTGAATTAACTCTTTGACAAATAGTCGTTTCAAAAGGAAATTTATATTTTTGAATCTATATCATTAAATGTCAATTATATTATGAATTATTTTGCCGTTAATATATAAAAAATTATCTCACTCCTTCTCCTCTTCGATGGATTAACAATCCATATATTTCTTTTTACACGTTTCTTGCACGATTTATTCGGTTTTAATTAAAGCGAGGAACAAAAGGAAATTTGTATTAACAAATAATGATAACGATGCCCATGATGAGAATCGTGGAATGATAATACAAATTATAATTGAAATTTTTGGATCGATTACGATTCCTCTTATTCTGGAACCCAAATGTCCATGAATTCGGTCAATTAACCCGGATGGATAATAATGCAACGAAGTTTGGATACGGAAATGGAATCTGTAGGATAATTAGGATCGAACGATGGAAATGATAATTAATTATTAAATTCTCTTTAGTTCCATTTAGTTGCCTTGCTTATGAAATTGTGTTTAATATGGAAACTTATTAATATCCGAAAATCGATCGTTAAATTTATCGTTGCGAGTGGAGAATTACGTTCTATTCCGTCGAACCGAGACGGAAGAACGTTTGTAATACACTGAGCTAAATGATTCCGAGACAAAATGTTCAAAGCCACGGGTGACATTCACACGAAGGTGAATAACGAAAGCAAACTATAAATTCAAATTTTGGTGTTTCGAATCAGATTTTAAAACTGTCTACATTTTAATTAATTTATCTCGTATTTAAATTACTTTATTAAAAAAAAATATAATTAGTCAAAACGACAATTTCCAAAATATCTTTCCAATCATCGAATTGATTTTTACTTTTTTACTTCGATAATTGGATCTCCTCGTCCCTGCAAATTTAACTATCAATATAAAATCCTATACAGCAAAAAAAATTTGAAAATTTGAAAGTTTTATTTTCACTCTCCTGGATAACAAATAATTTATCCCCGCCAAATGTTAAATAAATCATTCGATTACGAATAATACTTATTTACACTTTTCAACATATTTATTATGCAATCGTTTGAAAGAAATTAAATTATTTCAAAATAAATTTATCCCTTTAAAAAAAAAAACGTCCCTTATTAATAAAACATATAACCCGGCAAACAATCGAAACAATCGACGTGAATTCGATTTAGCCTCGATTATCGGAGGCTAATTGATGCCGAAAAACCCGCGAGACTCACCCCTGATGGGTCGCATTAATTATTTCAACATTTTATCAGCCAGCCTTTGTTCCACCATACGGCTGTCCACGAGGGTATGAATGACGAAAGGCAACCGCGTGCGGCGAATACGAAATTTCCTGGCTGCTCGCGCGGGTCCACCTATATTGTTCCATTTTCTTTCACAGGACGAAACCACTGACGCCATTGCGGACACGGGCTTGGTTTTCGTCGTTTTTTCATTTCGGCTTGGATTCAGAAGATTTGTATTGCTCTCTTCTTTTTTTTTTTTTTTTCCCTCTCCTCTCCTTTGTCGAGAGAGAACGAATTCGATGCAGATATATATATATATATATATATATATATATATATATATATATATATATTACATTATTTTTAACTCTTTCTAAGGAGAAAGATCTGAAGATATGATCGAACATATAGGAATTTTTGTCGATCGAGAAGAAAATATTACGCTTCTTGCAATTAAGATTCTTATTTTGTTCCTCCAAGTTATATTTAGCATTGAATATTGTTTAAAATTTAATGTGCACGCGGTTGTTTATTAAATTGGACGATATTAGATACCGCGTTTTGTCGCAATAATAATTCACCAACGATAAAATCTCTCTTGTTCTCGAGCGAAACGAGTCGATACCGGAGGGCCCGTTAATTCGAAATTATTTCGTGAACCGATATTTAACAAACGAGATATTAAGTATTGTTCAATTTTACAAATGTGTCGATAATCTCGAAATTATTCCGAAATATTAATTTTTCCTTTATATAGAATTTCCAACACCACCACGCGGTGTCGAACATGATTAAAAAAGGAATTAAAAATCGTTGACACGAGAGAGAGAGAGAGAGAGCAATATAACGCACACAAGTGGAGTTCCAATATTAAAACGAGTCATCGTATATTACGCAAACAATCGCCACTTTCCCCTCGAAACGACCAACCTACTTCGCTAACGATCGCCCGACAATCCTACATTTATCAAGCCTCCTCCTTTATGAATTCTATTAACCAACTTCGCAGCTACATCTCTCGAAAGAAGTAGTGTGTTTCACTTAATCCAAACCAGCTTAGCCTTGACTCGGTTAACTCTCTCTCTCTCTCTGCATTCGTGTGAGGAGTTGGTTAGTTCAAAAAAAGCTTCGATTTTCTTCCATCCTTCTTTTCCTTCCTTCGCTCGATATCCGTTTCTTTCTCCTTCGCTTATCTATTCACTCAATTTTTCTTTCTCTTTTTTTCCTTCGATACTTCTTTCTTCTTTATTCATTCGACTCAATCTCTCCCCTCCTCTTTTTTCTTTTCTTTCTTTTTTTTTTTTACTTTCAAATGTTTCGTGCGGACGAACTTTAACGAGAATCGTGTAATTACGAGCCAAGTTCAGAAGAAACAAAAGGTAAAACGGATGCCAGGAGCAAGAAGAAGAAACGAGTGGGAGATAAGAGCGGCGTATGCCACGCGGCACCTCCAATTTCCGCGCAATCGGCGGATTTTCCACCCCCCTTTTTCGATTTCCTTGTTTAAAAACTGGATCCAGTTTATTTTCTGAACGGGCCAAGATTTTCGATTCGCTTTCTGTTTTCTTTTATCTGGGAAGGGGGAGTTTATTCTTCAGCGATTGCTGATAAATCGTGTATTCGAAATTTTTAATTATTTCTGCGAGTTTTAACATTTACTATTCGATGTTTACTTTACCAATGTCGAAGTGTTAATGGAAAATGGAAGTAAAAATCAGCGGAGATATTAAAAATATCGACATCTTCTCTCTATGGTTAATTTAAATAATGTTAAATTGTTGTTATGATTGGCATTCGTTCAAATTTCAACAGAAGAAAGAATACATTATATTGAAAAATTAAAAGTATTGGTAAAACGTCAAAATCTTTTGCTTTTGCATATAGGTAATCTTGAGTTAAATAGAATAAAAGTTATCATTTCTCTTTCGAGCGTGTCAAATTAAAAAATAGAAATTAATTGAAATATCTTCTGAATTAATTGAAGGAAAGGAAAAAAGAACGCTTTTCGAAAATGTAAAGTTTCATAATGAAATGATACGTAAGGAAACAATAATTCAAAAATCAGCTTAAATGTAAACTTGAAATTTCAATTCAAGCTCGTTCCCTATTGTAACATAGATATATTTCTCTTTTTCTGAATTCCAAATAAGATCTTATAAGCACGGTTTTAAAACAAACTTTGCACAATAGTACGTAGCTAGCAGTTAGTAGTACTGGAATCTGAAGCAACTGTATTTTAAACTAACTTTTCAAAGCGGTTTACAGTTTCAAAGAAGGTAAGAGGGTTAAAAATATCAAAAGAAATTTTTTTCAAGGCTTTCAATTCAAGGTTGATTGTTATTAAAATATTTAACAATATGCAATAAACAATCTATTTAAAAAAGACAATTGATATTATTATCATCAACCAACCAATTTCATCTTACAACGTTAACTCCATAAAAACTCCATCACGAAAAATTCTATTATTTCCATATCAGAAATCATCCAAGCATCGTCCAATCAACTTACATGAAAAAAAAAAAAAAAAAAAAATTTCACTAGAATCCTTTCCATGAAAATTTGAAAACTTCGAAAACGTGCCTTAACAACAGTTGAAACGACAGTTCAAACGCTCATTTTTATAAAATGAAGGAATAACTTACGACATTAATCATAAGAAAAACTCTACTCGATTCTACACCACACATTTTATTACTCGCTGAAATTTCCATCGTCGGTCAACAAACTCGAACAAGAAAAACATTTCACCGGATCAATAAACGTCGTAAGAAAACTTAATCAGAATTTCTTCGCTTACAATAATTTTCCACTCCGCTCTCGATTATTCCCTTACCGCCCCTCCTGCCTTGTTCCTCATACTCACGAAAATTACTAGCCGAACCGAACGTTCCAACGAACTCCTCGTAACTAACCAGAGCGGAAATTCCCTCCAAATTGCATCTGTTGATAAAACCTCAGATATTTAAATCTTTCGTTCCGCTTTGAAAGCAAACCCTTTATTTATTATTACACGACTGTCCTACTAATTAACCGCCTCCCCCGTCTTCCTGTCCAAGAATCCTTTCCTTTCCGTGAAAATTTCGCAAACATCCCCTGGCAACGAGGACAGCTCAAACAGCCGACCGACACAGGAATTTTTATAAAATAACAGGAAAAAGGGGGGCGTTTCATTCTTGGCCGAGGGATCGGCGGGATTTAAGCGCGGCGCTCGGGGGAAATATCGCCGAGTAAGAGTGAAAAAACAAAGGGGGTTGGCTTTAGGTTTATTTCTTAAACGAGGAAACGTGGCTACCGCGGATGGAATTTTCAGGAGGAATAATAAATTATTTACTCTCTTTGGAGAGAGGCGAGATCGCTAATTAAAGGATGCACAGTTGTTGGTTGGTTCTTTCTTTTCTTTTCTTTTCTCTCCTTTTTTTTTGTTTTAATTAAATTTCTTAAGTCGGGATAAAGCCGAGACGAGAAGAAAAGTTCGAGGTGGAAGTGTAATTGCGATGGGGGTTAAAGGTTCGCGGGTTAGGCGATAACCTTGCACAACCCTTTTGTCATCGTTTCGCGTAGAAGCGGAGAAAGTTCGCGATAACACGTAACTCGAGAGAACTCGGTGTCGAATAAACCGGTTCACGATGCTTTAATTTAATATTGGAAAATAACGCGTATGGGTTGAGATGAAGGTTCGTTCAACTTGGACGAAACTAATTCAAAGTAAGAGGATAGTGGAGGAGGAAATCGTGAATTTTTATTCGGTTCGATTTTGCTCAAATTTTTTTTTAATTGTTAGTTGATTTTTGAGTTACTTGTTTTCATTTTCTTCAGGATACGCGAATATATAGATTGTTATTGAGATTTTTTTGAGAAAAGAGAATTCGTAATTTTGTAATTATTATTAATGTGAATCGAAATGGATTTAAATAAGTTTATAAATAATAATAAGAGATGATCAAGATATTTTTCAAGCATAGCCAGAGATGAATGAAATAAATCTATTTTATATTCCATAAATTTACTGCAATATTTACGTTTATTTAATGAAAAAAAAAAAAAAAGAAAGAAAGTATTTCAAACCGTATTGTAATTTTATTTTCTCTTATTATCATAAATAGTTTAATTTAATTAATTTAATTGGAATTATATGATAATTATAATGATTTTATTGAAAATGATAATTTGCTAATTAACTGTGAGATAAAAATTTGGAAGTAAGATTCAATATTTAATCATATTTTGCTTAATTAAATTTAACATACAATATTTATTATAATAAACGAAAAGATTATGCAAAATGAATTTTGCAATTTACCATTCAATATCGATTTAATCAATAATAAATTATTGATTCGATATTTATTTAAAAAATAATACAACATAATTATCCCTGTATATACATCCCTGTATTATTTTTTTTTAATTATTGTATTCTTCTTATACTTGAAAGCAATATGAAACGAGAATTTACATTAAATAAAATTACAATCGGCCATGCATTAAATTTTTGTATCTAAATCAGAAAGATACTCATTACTTTTTATTGTACTTTTATTTGTACTTATCAGCACCATATTTAATCTCTTAAAATCAAAAAAATCTCTTCCTTTCACACTCTAATTTAAACATTTGAACCGTGCTCTGAATCTCTCATCTCATCCTCAGATACTCTAAAAAAAAAAATAAAAAAATAGCAAAATCTCTCCATTTCAACGTCTCCAATTAATTCAAACAAATTAACAAAGCATGATTCATCAAGCACACGAAATCCATCTCTCGAAACATTCCTCCATTAAACTCATGAAACCAGAGGCAGAAGGAAAAAATTGGAAGAAAGAAAAGGAAATCGGCCAGATGATCGTATATCAGAACAATGGCAGTGGAACAATGGCCGCGTATAAATCCCGTTTACGTACGTTCCATTTCTTATCTCGGTTCTTAAAAAACTTCCCCCTTCCCCGCTGCGGGCTAATTATCATTAATTAGAAAAGTTGGGCGGCGAAAATAAGAGGAATAAGAAACAGCGAGCGAGGCCCCTCTCACTTTTCGCCCGGCCTTTAAAAACTTTCGTGATAAATTTCATTGTGAAACAATAATTGCGAAGGAGATGGCCCACCGTTGCAATTTGTACCACGGGTGTAACAAAAACGGAGGAAAAAGATACGCATTTACATCGAGGCTTCTCACGATCGTGATCAACGATGCTAAATACGTTTCTGGATTTTCCTTGTTCACCCGTTTAATCCTCCTCGCTTGATCCTATTTCTCCGTGAAAACGAACAAGGTAAACGAGAAGATACTCTCTCTCTCTCTCTCTCTCTCTTTGCTTTTCTTCTCTTTTCACTTCGTTATTAGATGATATTTTTTTTTTTTCGTTTAGAATTTAGGATTTATAAGAAAGGAAGAAGAAGTAAAGTTTGAAAAGGATTTAGAATTTTATTATTAGGGAATTATTGGAGATTTGGATTTAGAATTTTTGAAATTGGGAATTTGAATGACGTTACAATTTATTGAAATTTTTATTAACACTTTAAATTTAATTCTATTGGGATTGAAGATTTTAGACGGGAAAAAAAAAATGTTTACATGAAATTCATGGATAAAGATAGACTACTTTGTATGCAACGCTTCCAATGCAATCTACACTATCTGTAATCGCATACAGATTGAATGATTTGCAAACTGAAAGCTCGAATATTTTACGAATGATCAATTTTTGAACGTACGTTTAGTTCATCCGTTTATAACGTTGAACACGTATATGAATTTAGCGTGGAATTACGTAATTTTATAAAAAAAATTATAAATATATAACTATCTAATGTCTGTTTATTCATTGCACAGCATATTCGTAATCGTAATTTGTATTATGAATTTACAGATTTTTATCACAATTAAATTAAAAATTTTACTTTGAAAATATTTTATTATTCATACCCACAATATCCAATATCGAATTTTTTTGAAAAAAAAAATATGATTAAATCATACGTTCTTTCCATCTTTTTACATTGAAAATAAAAAAAAAAAGAATACTAGTTTGATATTGAAATTACGAGCAATAATATCTTACAACATTTGTCGTATGCTACCAGATATTCGAATCGATTAATTTTCATTCAGATATTCAACGTCAATCCGAATTTAATGTAACTTCCGTTAGATTCAGCCAATGATTTCGTAATTTGGCAAAATTTACCAACAATGCTCCACTTAAAATCGGGCGTGTAACGCGAACCGTATTTACATTAATACCCATTTAATTTGTGGTCACTGATAAGCGGTGATCGTGTTGGAAATTTTGCGGTGAGGCAAAATTCGATAGCGCCACCAGATAATCGTGGATCCGTACACACCTTTGCGATCGATGTTGAATTTAAGCGAGGGGGAAAAAAAAAAGAAAAGAAAAAAAAAGAAAAAAAAAAAAAAAAAATACAAGTGGAAAAAAAAATGAAAATGCCATAATAGGTCACTGTGATCTTTACAAGTGATACTGACACGCGAATGAAACTGACACGACATCGTCGTACGAATGAAACGAATGCCATGTTGTCGACAATTTCAGCCTGAAAAACATACTGTAAAAATATAGGACTGTTCGCGTTTCTATCAAGAAAAATATTCCTGAGGGATATAAAGCAGGTGAAAAATATTGAACAAAAAAAAAAGAGAGAGAGAGAGAGAGGGAATGGAGAAAATATAGTAGCATCGTGTCATCAAGTGAAAAGCGATTGAAACGAACTTGTAGTAAGTTCTGTTTTATGAATTATTTTAAAGAGCTTATAAGAAGATAGATCGAGCAGATTGCATCAGAAATTTTAGTTTTGAGATTGTTATACATAAAATTTTGGTTAATTAAATAATGCATATTTAGATATTTTAGGAAAATTCATAGAGCTATTTGTAACTCGTTTTGTGCAAAAAGCTTTTTCAATCAATTTCAATATTTCAAAAATATATTTCCATAGTTTTGTCGATACGAAGTCACAACAATTGCAATTGGTATTTTATCGAATAAATATTGTTAATTACCAATAGTACCAGTATTACCAACAGCATTCCGTTATTTACTGAATATCAGAAAAATTTATTTTTATTACCTATATTTTCATTCAACAGATTTTAATTGGTCAAAGAGATGCATTGATTCGTTCGTATCATGCATAAGTTTTTTAAAAAGAGAATAGGATTACACGAATAGAACGATTTTGAGCCGACAGCTCACCTGTTTTAAAATAAAATAGAAAATGATTCTCGTGCCTATACAAATTTGAAAGAAGATTTGAAGATGAGTTAATAAACAAACACATGATCAATGTATTACAAAATTTAATGCCATATGTGTTGTATTGTGTTTAATAAACGTTTTTTAATTCAATGGTAACCGACTGCAATTAGTTCTCATATATTTATATGTATTCTGCTCGGCGATAAATATGAATTTAAATTATTGACGCGTGAGAATAATTCGGAATAAAGACGATCATTCCATACAGATCCACCTGCAATTGTTCGATTTTCGAAAAAATTAATGGAGTATAAAACTGTAGTGTAAAAAAAAAAAAAAAAAAAAAAAAAAAGAATTAATTAATTCATTGCGTTTCAAACTCTTTTGTGATAATAACTGAGAAAAATTAAAAACAAAAAAAAATTCCAAATGTTAAAATAACAATCCCATAAAAGCAATCGCTTATACAATTTTTATATCATATAAAAATTATTGCTCTAAAATTACGAATATTTAAAAAACGAATTAATTTCCCAAAAACCCAAATACAATTGAAATGAACAACACTGCAGCACAACATACCATTTATTCGTGATCAATAAATTTTAAAACTCTCCCTCTTCCTTCATTCTCACGCACCAAAAAAAAAAAAAAAAAAAAAGAAAGAGAAAAATCGAAAAAACGAGAATTCGTAACAAATTACCCGCGTCACAGCCACTGTCTTCTCTAATTTGGCCAAAATCAGTAAACGGCCAGTGCAAATTATAGGGGCGCAGCAACCGAACAATAATCCGGCGTTGTCTTTGTGTAAACAATGTCGCAATTATTCGAGCTGCAGCCTGAAAATTTGAATGGCCACGGGGTATTCACGGCCTCGGCCTCATAAATCTCCCGATAAAACGATAATTATTTCAAAAGAGCGAAAGAGAGAGAGAGTAAAGGGGCGAGGCAGTGTGGCAGAGACAGGAACCATCTTCTCTGGCAATTCCTGCCAAGTGCGAAAACTCGGTTACAAATTGCACAACGAGCCGACCCCTAACCGGCTTTTGTTTCGCGGCGATCAAAGCGAAAACAGCGAGGCCTGCCGTGATAACATATCATTAATAACGGTGGAGGAGACTTCTCTTTGGAAATTCAACTATGCGGACCTTTAAATTCGTAAACGGACAGTTGTACGCGCTCGTTATGATCGTGGCATGATGTATGGCCAAAAGGGAGCGACTGCGTTTCGAGAATGGTTTCGAGAATGATTTCGTTTGGTTCGTGGAAAGCGCGTCGTGGATCGGCCAATAAGTTTTCGAAAATAGCGAAATTGGAATTTTTCTTTCGTTTCTTTTTGGAATCAATTTTTATCCTCTGCGGTGTATTTGTATTGGATTTTCTTTGTATACGAATTTTACAAAAGCTAATAATTAAAGATTGAATAGAGCCTGTAATTTATTTTGAATATAGATAAATATTTGGAGAGAGACAATGAAATTTTGAGAAAAATAATGCAGTTATTTGGTAAAATTGGAATAATCGTTGGAATAAATTGTATAAAAAGGATTTTTCGTTGTTGTTGAATTCAGTTTTTTTATATAAAGGAATGTGCATCTTGAAAATAATTTTCCACTTCTGTTTTTCACTTTACAATTGTGGATGAATTTAATGGAACGTTTATGATTTCTTTAAAAAATTCTTAAATTAATTTATTATTTTCTCATGGAAGAATTAACGAATTAAATATTTTAATCTTGAAAATATTTATAGTATGTTAAAATATACGATTCTTCGATGCTTTTACCAGTTTGAAGTTTCAATTTTTATTCGTTATTTTGCATGTTTGCGCAACTCTTAATTAATTTCCATATCTCGTAATTGGAGTAACTGGGCAGTAATTTTGAAAATGAAAATTTCATAGAAAGTCAGTAAAGTACAAATTGAACAAAATTGTACTCCAATAAATTAAGTTCTAGTTATAACTCAGATTTTTTTAAATCAATATTTATGTAAAAACTTAACTCAATTGTTTAATTTGTGATCTATATATGATATTTAATTTTTTTTTAATTAAACTTATATATTTTGCATTTACTTTATTTAATTAAAATTTTATCGTCGTTGTTGATAATGTATCATTATTTTATTAAATCTGGTAGATTATTTGTTGTGAATGAAAATACAAATCTTTATAATTGAACGTTTGATTGATAATTACATTTTCACGGAAAAAATTACATATGCACGAATTTAATTATTGTAAATTACAAAATTTTGCTGGTTTAATAAATTATATCATGTAAAATTATATTCAATTGATATTTAATATTTCTTGATAAATTAATTTTCATTTTCATGTTTCGACAGGAAGTAATTTAATAAATAAAATTGCATTATTCGATAAAATTAATTCATTTTATTTACTTTATAAATCATAATAATTAAATTTTTAATTCAAGTATCTTATTTAATATGCATTTTTTATCATCTTATGCTTGATCATATTTAATCGATAATAGATGTAAAAAAATATTCGTTCAATTATTCAACTCATTTTACAAATGCCAAATGAAAATTGATTTTAATCTATTTATTAATTCCTCGTCTTAAAAGATGATAAATTATTTAAAAAATTCCACAGCTAACGATATATACAGTTGTTTATTTTTTTCTTTACACGTAATGTTATGCAGCAAAGTAACATGCTAATGTGCAGAAATAAATGTGAAATATAAAATAACTTCACGTTACCCACTGTGCAAATATTTTATACTTGATATTGTGCACATCCTCCATGACACACGTATTATAAGTTACGTAGTGCATGCATATGTGAATCTTCACAGCAGTTAGCAGAGTTCAGTAACTATTGTCACGTTAATAAACCTTTAAAAGTTTGAGAAAAGTTTGAAATAGAAGTTGCAAGAAATTGCATTAATGATTCATCTATATAAATGTTCTATATATCTATATCTTGTTCTATTATTAAAAATAGAACTTTTCATTCACTTCTATTAAAAAATATTTTTAAAATATATATACCATTCTCTTCAATAATTTATTAAACGTTTATTTCATTCATTTATATCAACCTGTATGAATCCAATTATAATATAACACTAATAAGAGATACGATTTTCTTCTGAATGAGCTTCGTCGAGCTTGTCGAACAATTTCTTTTTCAAACTCAATTCTTTCCTCGAATAATACACTCGAGATACAAAATTGCTGGAGAAAGACTGGTATCACACTCGTGATTAGCCACCATGTATTCCGCCTCTCTCGTTATTATACTCGCTATTTTCCATCAAAGTGAAGATGCTACAGGGCAGACGTGTTTACGCCTGTCGAGAGATGATGTTTCGTTTGGAAACGGGTAGCTAGCTCTGGTATTCGACCTCCGTGTGTGCCGGGAAGCACGATCGAAAAGCCTCGAGAACCTGTCGAATCTTCGTGCCATATAGACATCCGGCTCCACGTCACTGACTGATTTGATTAAATTGCGCACGAGTTAAAGTGCCTCGACGCTGTTATTTAATGTTGCTTAATGTTGGTTGATCTCTTATCGATACCTTCCTTGCCGAATCGAAAGTTTGGGATAAAGTGTCTTTATAAGAGGATTTTGTTTTTTTTTTTAATATAATTTTGATATAAGTTTAATGAAAATGTTAAATCTGTTTGGATATCTTATTTTCAAATATTCATTAAATTTTTGAATCACTCTTTCCTTTTAATAAAATATCACTTTACATAAATGTTATATAGTCAATATGATATTTTTAATTATATTTATTCTATTATAAACTCAAAAACTGTGCAATTTCATATTGCACAGTTATTTCTCCACATCTTCTATAAATTTTTAATGCATGATTGTACTCTAATTTTCCTATCCTTGATAATACCTCACACACGTACATTCATTATTATATAAAAAGGAAATATTTATACATTAACGAAAAAAGAATTTATCTTATTCAAATAGTGAATAAATTCTATGTAAGCAATATCTTTACTCCATTTTTTTTTTTTGATTTTATTTTAAAAATTATATTAAAAATTGATTGAAATGATTTTAAAATTAAAATTTATTTATAATATTCGATTTTTGTTTTTCAGAAAACTATAAATTTCGCTTCCTTGATATCGTTTCATTTTGGATTTGGTGGATAATTTTGAATTCAATTAATTCGTTGATATGTTTGAAACGAATATTTTATGATATGCGGTAATGTGGCAAAATAATGTATATTATAGCTTTTGCGGTAACATATGTCACACATGGCTGATTATGATAGTTTAGAGTTATGCCTATTAAATGTTATCACATATTATTGAAATAATTAATGGATACATAATGGATCGTATATTTATAATGAGCAATTCGATAGAATTTATCGAATTATTAAACTTCGTTAACAACACATTATAATATAATCTCCAGCGGATAAATAGGTAATTACAAATGCGCGATGCTCAATTTTCTTTGAATTTCGGAAATTGATATTTATCATCGATTAAAAATTTCAATACTAATCAAAATCTAATATGATAGAAACGCAAAATATATAGCTTATCAAATTCACAAACATAATATTAGACACATTGAATTAATTCTGTGCCATTTAAAACAAAATTATTAAAATTGCATTTATTTACGGATTATGGCAATATTATTGTATTAATCGTAAAATAATTTCAATAATTCAAAAATTTAAACTAGATCTATATATTAAATTAATTCCAATTAGAAGACTGATTGAAAATTATTTCAATAATAATTGATTATTAAGAACTTTTTTTTTTTACATTTATGCCAATTATCTCTCTCACATAACAATATTTTTATGAAAATATAATTTCTCGATTTATAAAAATCATCGATATCATCGATGAAAGAAGGAATATCATGGTTGTAGAACGAGTGGAAAATAAAACGGACAATTCGAACAACCGGTCTTCCAAATAGCTTCGAGCCCATCCCCAAATGGTTTCGTCGAATTTTATGAAAGCGATCAATCAGTCCCATTTCGAAAGCTCCAAGCAGTTCGAATTTCAATCTTCTTCACGCTTTATTATCGCGATTTAATCGTGATCTCTATTCATAACGTTCATATAAACATCCATTCCATCATCCCTTTTTTCGAAAATATTCCCCGCTATTTGTATCCTCGTGTCTCGTTCCTACGATTAATCAAACGAAGCGGGCTTCTAATAACGATTAACTCGGCGAAATTCGTGTCACGTGTTTCATTCCATTCTCAAAATTGGCGAAAACTTGGATAATCAAAGTCGGTTTGTGTTATACAAGCGTAGAAAGTTTTGATGAATTTTTCGAGGAAAAATATTTATTCAGTATTATTTATATTCAGTTTGGAAAATTTCTTTTATAAGAATTTGGAATATCTATTGATTCGAGATTCATCTCAAATTTCTCTGAATTTTTACAATAATATGATTTTAAAATTATATATTATACAGTTTTATAGTTTCTTAATATTCATCGTATAATTAATCGAATTAAAATACATGCAAAAATAAATCGAAAAGAAAAAAAGAATAAAATTTTTCCTTTAAGATTTCGTTTGCAAGGAAATTAAATCTGATAAATTTTCAAAATAGATTTGTATCATCTGTTTTTGAGAAAATTGAAAATTCAACATACACGATTAATGAAATTTCAAACTTAAATGATTATAAAATTTATTTAGTCGAAAATTATCCAATTTCACTCAAACTTTTCGAACTTTACAATTCACCATTATTCTTTCGATTGATTAATTTCATGCATACAAAATCATCATCGATAATCCTCGTATCATTATTTTACCAGGATACCCTCTACAAACATTCTCCTCGTATAATCGTCAAGTTATATTTTGCTCGAAGCGAAACTGAACCAAAATTCGCTCCATGCTCGAATCTTTACAGGGACGAGAAGACAAAACGAGACACACTTGGGTACAATTGCAAAAGGCGGGAGGACCGTCGTCGGAAACGTCGTTCCTTTGTTAAACCCGAGGGGATTTGTAATAAGCACGATAAAGTAGAATCAAGTATTATGCCATCTAATGCGTCTAATTAAATTCCTGGCAAGAGAGAGGTGGAGCTTTAATTGCGAAATATAATTCAAAATAATGTGGTTGATATACCACATTCGTCGCGCCCCAACTTAATTATACCAGCCTAATATATTAAGAAAAGAACGTCTCGATTCTATGCCTTCCAACGAGTCGATTTTCCTCTCGTTTCTTTTTTCTTTCATGGGTTTTATTATTAACCATGGAAGAGTCGATAAAGTAAAGAGGTTATCAAAGGTTTAACGACTACTTCGCTTACGGATTCTGTAACGGAGAAATATGCTTGCTGCTATGGGGGGAAGAGTGTGTGAGTGGATATAATTAATTTGTAATATTGAAATTAGCATGCTGAATTAGTGCAATGAGGCAGAGAGATTAATAGTTGACGATCTTTGTCATTTATAATTTTAAACAAAATGGAAGGATATCTCATAATTCCTGATGCTTCTAGAATATTCTTCTTCATATCACTCTATATTTCAATAAAAGAATTTATAATCAAATTTCATATCGTGGCTCTCATAAAATTTCATTCTTCGATCGATAAACAAACACGAAAAGATGATTTTGTACGGAATTATCAAATATCCACGAATAAACTAGCATCGGAACGAATTATTTTTTTCTATATCAATAGCTTTCTTCACAATTTTTCAAACAGGTTGAAAATTGATTAATCTAAAAGTTAGCAGTTTCGATTCGAACATTTAAAACGCGTATTAAAAAGTTACGTGTCGTAAATTCACCGGTGAAGGATGATAATAATCGTGCGAACAGAACCCCTTCTCTTTTTGGCCATAATTCGCAGGAAATACGTCGCGTCGCGCCATTGTTTCCGCGATGATCAAAGCGGCGACGCTCCTCGCTAACCGCACCTCTCCTAACTTATTGTTAATAACTGGCTGCTGGATCGAGGATGCGCCGTATCAAATTAATGCACAAAGGGAAAGAACAATATCGCGAGACAGAATTGTAATGCGAAGCCAAGAAGTTGTCTCTGGTTGGGACTCGTGTGTCGTAAAAGGTTATTGTTACGCACTGGCGCATTCGAAATCTGTCAAGTGCCGTTTTAAAATTTTAATATCTGGACTGTGAATGTGACGTATCATCTCCTTGTATTTCGTGACATTCAATTTATTTTTATTTTTAGAATTTCTAAGAATCAAATGAATTAAATACATTCAAATATCGAACAGAAAGCCAATTGAGCGAAACGTATACTAAATTATATCACAGATCGTTCACAAATGAAACTTGAATTTTTCATGTAAAAATTACGATTTTTGTTATCAAAACCTATTCAACAAATAGAGAAAATCGTGCCATTGAAGCCACTTTTTGAATTATCCTGATATCTCAATTGGTTGTCGAGATATAAGGATTCAAAGTGTCCATAGCGTTTAATGCATTGAGCAAAGATTATGAATGGGTCCGCGACCGAGTGACCTACTTATTTTTCTTGGAAATGCGTACTATGCATTTCTAGGAATCGCGTCTGCCGCTTGTCTGCAGTTTGGGATAGGTCAGCGAGTCGAGGTGGGAGCGAGAGGTCCGAGTAAGCGACAAGGACGAAGATAATAAACGATTAAAAATTACCCTTTGCTTTACACGACGATATCTCGGGAACCGGAAGTCGTATCGGGATAAATGAAAAAGCGTTTTAAAGGGCAAGGTTCCGCGCTTCCAATGATCGCTCATTCGTTGACCGGAAGTCATTATCTTCGGAGTTATAGCGGTTTAAAATTTTGTTAATTTTAATAAGATTTAATCGGCTTTAAGGTAAACGATTGGAAAATATTCTTTTCTTTACACGATGATATCTCGGGAAACGGAAGTCGTATCGGGATAAATGAAAAAGCGTTTTAAAGGGCAAGGTTCCGCGCTTCCAATGATCGCTCGTTCGTTGACCGGAAGTCATTATCTTCGGAGTTATAGCGGTTTAAATTTTTCTGAATTTTAATAGGTAAATTTAAGGCAAATTTCAATAGATGTGTTTATTTATGAAAAATTATTGTTTATAAAGGTTGTTAATAATTTATTTAATTAAATTGTTTGGATTTAATTATGTCGATTCACTTATTTCTTTAAATTAATTGTTTTTTTGAAGTCGAAAATGGTTAAAATTATTATTAAAATATTAATTTGCATATGTAGATTTGATAAAAGAAAATTATATATGAGAGAAAAGGTTTGTTAAAATTTATTAATTACATTATTTATTTATTAAAAGTATATTGAAATTATAACATACGAATATCTATTCCCCGTAAAATGAAATTTTCACAACAGCAACGTAATTTTGCTTTTACGTTATTCATTATTCCAAGATTTAATTTTCCATAAAATATAAATCATTCTAAAAAAAAACCGCATATATGAAATAACGCGAATACGGCATCAATCGAGATTTCTATTTAGAAAGCATGGAGAAAATGAAATGCTGTTAAAAAATTTATATATTAAACAACGTTTATCAAATTCAATCAAAAGGAATAGTATTTCATATTCCACGCGAAAACATTGATAACATATAATGACTTCCTTTAAAAAATATATGTATAGTGTTACGTAACAAGCGTGGTAAAACATCAAGGATATATTCAACAGAGTTGAAACATAATAGCAAAAAAAGAACCGTAAAAACATATGTTTGATTCGATTTTTTTCGATTTGTTATTAGTTTTTAAAATCAATCTTTTTTCACAAAAGTAACATAAATAATTGCTTTCGATAGATAATGTTTATGTTATAAACAATAACGTACAATGATCAAAAACTATCGATGGAATATCACAATTATTATTTCAAAAAAATAATAGTAAAAATTATAAAAATCAAATAATAAAAATAGAACGAATAGATAAATAAATTATACTGAAAACATGACTGTATAATCGAAAAAGATTTTAACATTGTATACTTAAAAGCTATAATAAACAACAAGTAGATAAAATCACTCAAAAAAACGGAAAGTTCCAACAATTAACAGAGCGTATCTAAAAGCATATCTAAAATTGACTCTTCGAATCATTGTACACGTTTATAACATAAATTTCTTTTATTCGTCTCTTCCAACACCAAATCCACTATTCGATTCTAATTCACCCATCAAATTAGGACGTTTCTAAATTTATAAATCTTCAAATTTATCGCGGGTTGCAATTCTAAATTCGTTGATTAATCTAAAGAGATATTTTAAATTTAGTTAGTGCCAATCTAATTCTGGCAGTCTTGACGTCCATGCACCACTGACATGACGTAAAGATGGCCATGGAGGATACTTGGTCGAAAGAGGAAGAGGGAGAGAAAGAGAGAGAAAAGTGGCGTCGAGAATGGAAGTGACAAGGACGGAGAGAGAACACCTTCGTAATTCTTGATAAGTCCGTTTTAATACGTTCCAAGATTGTTTAATTGCCGCCACGTTTGTCACGCGCTCGCAATTCCCTCTTCTTCCTTGTTAACCCGGGAACCATTTCGAAAATTTCTCATGAACGAAGTGTAACAACCCCTTACGAAATTCGTTAAGGCGAAACTCCACATTCTTTCTACTTAAGCACGATTTATTAGACGGACGCAATTTTCTTCTTCTTTACTCGCGCTTAAACACACGTTTTATACTCCTCCTTTATATTTTAATGATTTTTCTTTAATCGTGATTTAACTTCCATTTCATCCAAATGATCGAAAGTGTTTTACACTTGTTATAATTTATCAAAATAAATTCTAAATAATTCAAATGAAACTTTATCCCCTACTTACTACGTTATTTTGTCTTAAACGATTATTGTTTGAATAATAATGTATTTGAAAATTAAATTGTTTTATCCACTTGTTGTTTGATGACCCATTTAGCTCGAAGCTGATGTTAAAAAATATTTCGAAATATTTAAACAAAAGTTTAAAGGAAATGTGAAGATGAAGTTTATTAGAAGATATTATTATGCATCGCTAAATCCGAAGTGTACTTAAATAACTTTTTCGTCTTTCTTGTTCCTCCAAGTTGTCTCAATAACTATCTACTAATAATCTATTGTTATTACTCCCGTTGCAAATTTATTTTATTCAAATTCCATAACACATGCACCCTTAAACCATTCAACATTTGTCCGAAACATTCTTAAATATTAATGGTTCAATTTAAATGCGCCACCACCCTGTACAATATACTTACACCAGATATACATTGTATACACATAGGTCGGTAGTTTCAACGTTCTATTCCATAATACAAAGACAGATCTCGTACAACCGAGATGAAACAGGCAATTGTTCAAATATATAATCTCGGTTGGAATTCAGTTAACTAAAATTTCCCTCGCATAAACGGAATTCCATTGTGCACACACACACACACACACACACACACACACACATGCACATGCAAAGTGTAGATTTACTTAAGCACGTGCGAATAACCATGACCATCGCGAATCTTATCGGCACCGAAAGATCTATGAATCATCGTGACTGGCGCTTTCTTGTTGGATCCAATGGAACTTCGCCCCAAAAAACCAACATCCTGACTTTTTTATTTTCTCCCTCCCGTCGAAACTTTCCGCCCTTTCTTCCCTCCCTCCCTTCCTCCCTTCTTTTCGTGGAAAAATTTTCCAACTGTCGCGATGGCGATTCATCTTGGAAAATTTAATAGACCGATAAATCTCTGGGAATCGTCGCCAAGTTAAACATTTAAATCAATATCAGCGTTGTTTTACGGCCAGGATCGGCCATTGGGGAGAGGGGGGTTAAACAGATTAGGGAATTGGGCGTTTTTGAAAATCCGTCGACGGATTTATTAGATGCCCTGATAAATGGACAATTGTCAACATTCGGCCGAAAGAAGATAATACGATTATTGATCTTGGACGATAATTTATCAGATAATGCAGATTTGTTATTAAGTGTGCATTGCAAATTTTAAACAGTTTTTCGCAATTTTTTTAATTCGACAAGCTATAAATAAGTTGATGATTTTACGAGAGAATTTATTATTATAAATTGCAGCTTGTTATTTGTAAAATTTTTTTATCATTAATTCCGCGAGCCTAATGCGTAGAACAAGTAATAATTCAAGTGAGTGGATGTAAATGAGAATTATTTTTAGATACGCCTCGTGAATCGTCGAATAAATTAATGTGGTTTTTTCTTACAAAAAAAAATATATATATAACATTTATAATTAATAATATTATTTATGTTTGTATTCGACATAAAGAAATATTATTTTGAAAAAAATAGTAAGATAAATATCTTTTTTACTAATGACCAATTTGTTACAAAAGACTATTATTTGTATCTAATATTAATCAGAATTTGTGGATGTAAGCTGCTTTTCTCCGACGAATGAATTGGACGATTTAATCAAGTATTACTGTTACATTCACAAAAGGTTTGTGAAATCATAATAAACTTGATAATAGAGACTTTCTTGTAACCAATAGTAATATAATTTTCCTATCTGTTGCCATTTTCCTTTTAACTTTATAAATTTATAATTGCGATTACGATTAACACAGCGACAAATTAACGAGAAGAATTGTTTAAAGAATTTCGAGCTACTATCATCCACTTGTTTTATTTTGTTGTTAAAAGGAGAGAGAGAGAAAGAGAGAGAGAGAGAGAGAGAGAGAGAGAGAGAGAGAGAGAGAAATGTAATACTTTTATTCGAAATAATAATTGATAACAGAAATAAAAGTAAATTTTAATGAGAGGATATCGGTATTGGATAATAATCACTAGATTAAAAATTTAAAATTGTTAATTACAAATCTATATCATAATTGGTTGGCTCGAAATATACGTTAGACGATGTATACAAATAATAATTGATTCATTAGTTTAACCGTTATCAATCGATATCAATTATTTCAAAAATACCTTCCAAGTGCTACAAATGTTTCAAACTTTTGATCATTTCAATTAATCTCAATGTAATTTTCGAGTGAATTCGAGTGAAAAATAAACGAAAATATCGCAAGCTCGTACAAATTCTCTCTCTCTCTCTTGACGTTCAAATAATTCATTACATGGAAAAGCTACATGCGATAATAATTACGATAAAAAAAAAAGACGAAAAAAAAAAAATAATCGAAATCATAAAACGAACAAACCGCACCAAACACAAAGGTTTTACCGACTCGATTCATTATCGTCGATTATCAACTTACAAAAGGAATGAAAAAAAAAAAAACGAACACAAAAATTTCAACAAAAATCCTTTCACACAAACGCCCAATAAACCTAAAATAATAAACAAAAAAAAAATCATCCAAATAATCCAAATAATATTTCCCTCAAAATTTGCCCCAATTTACGCGCACAAAGCGCATTATTACTTTGTTTCACTCACTTCGCAATCCTGGCAGAAACGAAATCATTCAATCCTCCCCCTTTTCCAACACGTATATATACACATCCTGGTTGCTTTGGCGGTCCGCCGGTTAATTAATTCGTAATTTCGGGGGAAATCCTTCCACGGAAGTTGCCACCGTTCCGTTCCTCCGGAAGCGTCCTCGTCCTCTTCCACGAAGCGGAAGGACGACGAGCCGGGCGCGCGATGGAAACCGCATCTCGAGTCTATTTCAAAGTCACGGCAAATGCACGACACAGACGAGACCCGATTAACCGACAGATCGAAATAAGCTCCGGCTCTTAATTAAGGCTAATCGAGTTAACGAATATACATACTTGCCGTACGTACCTTCCTCGACGATGTGTCTTGATACCAATCTACAGTCGCAATTGCTGGCGTGCTGCCTGGAAACTGAGGCTCGCTCTCCAAATTATCCACTGTCCTGCTCTCCCTCTCTCTTTCCCTCTATATTTCTCTCTTTCTCGGCTTCGATTTCGCATATTCGTTTCTCCGTCTCGCTGTATTGGAGATAAGAGCGTCGTGGCGTTCGTCGTATTCGCGTGGCTATTTCGACGCAATTACTCATAATGGGAGAAATAGGATATCTCTCCTCGTTTCGTAGAAAAGGAACGACGTGTTTGTTTTGGTCGTGGGATTATCGAGGTGGCTGAACGAGATACGGATCTGTTCGAGGAATACTGAGAAGTAGATAAGAAACTTGCTATAAGCAATATGAGGAGTGGTTGTAAATATTATGAAGAATGGTAGACGCGTAAAATGTTACGGTGTATAATGAAATAATAGATATCCGATTTAATTTGTTTTTTTTTTTTAATTAAGACACGTTTTCGAAAATGATGAACATTATTGGTGTGTGTAAGTTTATTTTGAGAGAAGAATGTTGCATAATTCATTAATCAATTTAGCTTCGTTCTAAAGATACGAAAATTTGAATAGCCTCAAATTATTTTTGAGGGTAATTAGAAGATTGATTTGATAAGATTTAATTAGAAGATTGAAGACTGATACACTTTGAATACTTGGTGTAAAACATTGTTTTAAATTATTATTGAAAGTTAAATAGTTTGAAAATATTTGATTGATTTATATATCGCTTCCAAATATATTAACAAAATTTGTCGATTTAAAGTTTCATTTAAAAAAGAATATTTAAATTCCAATAATGTTCTCTTTAAAATTTTCATTCCGTGATCCAAAATCTACCTCGACAACAAATTTCTTTTCACTCGTATATAATAAGTTATTCTCGTCATTACGAAAATTCGTTTGTCTTTCGATCGCGACACAGAAAACGTCACATTGTTAAAAGGTTTCCAATGATGTAATTTTCTCTTTAAAACGCACAATCAAGGGCCACTTGGTTTGCTGAAAAGTGGTTGTTTTGACACAGCGCTGTATCGCGAAAATGGTCAAATGTTTACTCGATTGATTCGTTTTTCCTATAAAATTAGAAAGCTTTTGTAACGTTTTTTTTTTTTTTTATACACGTGTAAACGTCACAGAAGTGAATGCAAACGACAAACGTATAATATGATTAAAGCACATATTTGTGGGAAATTTTTCCTGTTATTGTATGTATATTTTGTCGTTTGATGTATTAATTTCGAGATCGGATGGAAAAATCAGATGGATATATATTGATTATAAAAAATATCTGCATACCATTAATTAAGTTTAAGTGTATTTCAATAATATTTTATATTTACGTATGCGGATATGAAAATGATATTTTTAAGTTCCTCGCTTGAAGAACTATTTTTATTGAAGAAATATTTACTTCAGTCGATATTTTATTAAACAGTTCGCGTAGAAATAATTAAATATTTTCTATCAAATAAATATATCCAATCTTTATTTGTAATTTCTCGAAATAAAAATAATATTTACGCAATTCTTATTTACACGATGATATATATCATTATAATAATTTATGAAAGGGTAATAAATAACATTTATAATCCATTTCTCGTCGAAATTCTAATTCTTTACAGTTGAATCTGAACTTTAAAATCAGTACTAGATCATAGAATTACGAGACCATAAAAATAAAATAAGTTTTTTATACCAATATTTTTCTTTTTTCTCTCCCTTTCTTATTCCGAATATTTTTTTACAATTATTACGTATTCGTAATTTATTTTAAATACAAAACGAGAAAATAGAAGAATTTTATATAAACCAATAATTTAATACTTTATTTTTCTTCTGTTCTCTCTTGACTCCGTTGTTTCTCTTTGCACGTTCGAGTTATAAATTCCCCTGATAGACTGAGCGTAAAAAAGAACTTCGTTCGTTTGAAGAGATCCTTCTATTCGTTTCAGAAGAATTGTTTTCGAGTGCATATCATATTGGATATGCACAGAGGGAAGATTCTTTGTGAGCAAAAATCTTGCGAAGAATTCTTTGCGTTGCAAAAAATGTTGCTTCCGTGGAGAGGAATCAAGGAATGAAAAAAGACCAGAGAAAGAGAGAGAGAGAGCCGGCGTCATGCGATTTGATCGTAAATAAATAAACGAAATATAGTGTGCACGAGCGCGGAAAATATCTCACAGCGATGGAAAGTATAAAGCTTTCGGCCGATTTATCTTATAATCCTATCCTCCGAAATGGATATAATAAAATAGACGAATCTCGATTATTTTTAAATTGTTATTCCATCGTTTTTGATTATATTCGTTTTATTGGAACGATTCGATTAAAATACAACGTAATAAAATAATATTTAAAAATATTTTTAATCTTGTAATTTGATTTTTTTTAATTATAAATATATATATATATATAGATATATTTTATTTATTAAAGATTCATAAAATTGAAATTCAAATATTTTCTATTTTTCTACTTATTTAGAGTAATTATGGATGATTTGTAATTTATAAAAATAGAACAGTGGATTTGGTTTATAATCGATACGATAATGATAAAATTCAAATTTAATTATAATGATGCACTGTTCGGATTAATTTAATCTCGTCACGTGATTGTATGTATTTAAATAAATGTTATGCACACATGTAGGTTATATCGTTCAAATATTTCTGCTTAATAAACCACGCCATTATTATAAGAATACCGATACATTACCAAATATCAAATTTAACGATTAATTTTACGGTTAATTTCGAAGAATAAAAAAAGAGAGAACACTCGTTGATCTTATCGTGGAATAAAATCAGTGGAAAAAAAGAAGAAAGTAATCTCGAAATTTGCATAAGCAACGATCTGAAGAATTCGGGTCAAATTTCTCCTATAAAATTTTTCATGCTCTGAATAAGTGTCAGAGATACATTCTAAACATTTTTTTCTAAATTCTTCTATTTATTGCCTATTCTGTTCATTCTTATCGTATTGAATAACAACTCATTAATCGAATGGTTGATTTGAACAAAAATTTTAAAGTTACAATTCCAAGTAATTTCAAATGTTCGATCATATCAAATTTCTCAAGAGAAATACGTATTTCGAAATACTCTAATTCATCAATCTCGATCAGGAAAAAAAAAAAAATAGAAATTCATTCCCTTGTATTAATTACACAAATTGCATCGAATACAGTTTCAATAATGAAAATTTCTCCGTGTGTTACGTGTTATGGATAAAAATCAAGCTTATTATATATTCCTCGTGGAACAGCTTTTACGAAAATGAATAAATTATGCACGGTTTCGTCGTTCATCAATACCAATTTCCAATTCTCGGCCCGGCTTTCTGGCTTCAAGCCGAGACTCTTCGACGAAACTGGCTCCTCTTCGTCTCGAACTCTGAACCCACTTTCTACCGTGCAGGTTCTTATCGATAATTTAATAGCACCCCACGGGTCCCTCGAGTATTTCGGCATCGATGAAATATGCAAGGGACGACGAGATCGAAACCGCGAATTGGCCCTGCACTTTCTCGCGATGCATCGATTAGATTAATCCGTTTATACTTAAATTATATTTTCTGTGCACGAATGAGGAGCAAATTCCTTTTGTAAATATTTTTTTAGAAGAAGAAATGAGGAGCGAAGTTGTAAAAATTTTACTTGCTCTCCCGTATATTTTATCCGAAGATTATCAAAAGTTTATTTCTAACGAATTGGAAATCGATTCGATGAGTTGATCAATTACGATGAACATTTTAAGTTTAAGGTTTCATACATAAAGGAAATAAAAATTTGTACTTTACCTATATTCGACGCTGATTATAATATTAGTCTGATGTATGTTTTATCTGCTCTTACCTGAAACATAAAAGTATATTAATTATTATATAAAATTCTAATACGATTGTAATGGATATATTATATAAATAAGATAATTTGTATTCAGATTAATTTGGATAAGTATATCAAATATTGAACTTTGTTCAACATTTATCGAGCAAAGTAATAACAGAACTTCATTGAATACTTAAGTTAAACAGAAACTATCTTTTGAAGAATCTATAAAATGGAATAAAAACATGTTTAATATATTGATTTAGAAAATTATTAATACAATACTGATTACAAGTTGTGATAATTGAACTTTAAGAAAAATAAGAAATTTTTCTTAAATTAAATATGGTTAATATTGGATAAAATTATTCTTGATTAATTGTTAGATTCCACGATTTCAATTTCTTGAAAAAATTATTTAAAGTATGATAAAAGGTTATTTCTTTTAATCTTATTTAAATCAAAAAAGAAAGAAAATTATTATGCTAAAGTCATAATTCTGTTAAGCAGTTTTTATTTTTATTATCTAAAATCTGTACGTAACTTTCTATCTCAACAACTGTTCCTCTCAGGTCACGATATTCTAAATATAAAATTCTTGATACACTTTCCAATTATTTCTCCATCTTCTAAATCTTATTAAACTATATCACATTTAATCTAATAAACCATTTAAATATAACTTCTCAGGTTCATCATCTGTATAAAATCTATTTAAGAATACTTCGAACGTCAATTTCATAATAACAAATATTTAATCAAATGTATGAAATTATTACTAAAGAATAATTTACAAAAATCTCAAATACTTGACTTAATTAAATCTTTATCCATACATAATAATAAAAATTTCGTTTGAAAATCATAACTGAAATTTGCATTCTTTTCTAATCTCAATCTAAATCTTTATCATAATGGAAATCATAATCTGTCATTGTTTAACAAGATTATTAAAGGATTAAATCATCCCTAAGTGCACTTCCTCATTCTTTATTTCATCCTTATTTTTAAAAAATTCACGATGACTTCGAACTCGTCTCATTTCAATTCAAATCGTCAACAATAGCCTCCTATTTATCACGCCATCGAGTGATTTAAGATTTTCTACGAATGACGTAGACATCATACGTAACATTGCGATCATATCTAGTCACTAGTTGAATCGCATTATTACGAGTTATAGGAATCACTAGTAGTCGATTACAAGAATAGAACAATTGATTCTGTGTACAAAGATGGATTGAAAAGATAGAATAAATTTTTTTCACTTGAACTTTTATTTTCATATTTGAGAATTTTTCAAAGTTAATTTCAGATTGTATACGATGAAATTGTTGATAAAAGGTTTTCCTGCGTGAAAAAATGTAGAATAAAATTTTTTCATGTAAAAAGTTTTGAAAAAAATTTAAAAATTCGCTGACAATTTTTGATCGTATATACATCGTTTAATTTCAATTTGTTTAAAAATATGAATTAACGACAAAATTTATATGTAATGTGTAACACATCTTGTCGATAATTTATTCATTAATTAGCTGAATTTATTTACATTTACATTATTCTTCTTCTACACGCGAAAATAAGCGAAAATAAAATTGTGAAAATAAAATTTTCTTCTTTGCGTTCTTATTTTTGAGAAAATTGAAATTGAAAATATACAGTGAAGGGGCTGGTATATAGTATATCTCATAGACGAAATTTCTCGAAAACTAGTTTTTAAATAAAAAAATTTTCCTCCACATTATTTACTTATATTCTACATTTTCATACAACAATCTTTTGCTATATTCAATCGAAACTTATCAAAATTTATTTAAATTTCTCAAACAAGATTTACCCAAAATAAACAAATTCCATCCCTCTTTCTATTACATTTACATACATACGTTTCCACAACTTGAACCAAAAAATATAAATAAATTTCCTTTGTCTTTTAACATTCTATTTTACAGTATCCTATCCTAATGATACTTTAATATTCAAAATATTAAATTATAATACGATTTACTCTCAAACGAACAAAATTCACCCCTTTTTTCCCAACTTATCTCATTATCATACATAAAATTATTCTTTATCTATTTACTGAAATACCTCGTAGGGAATAAATTCCATAATAATTTTCTTTCCCCAAAGTTATTTTAAAATATAATAATCTTAATCATTCAAATTGAAAAAGTTCTCAATCTCACACCTTCTTTCGACTCTGAAACACTTTGCGTTTAGAATAACCCGTTCTCGTTTCGCCTTAAACAAATCGATCGATCCCTTCGAATTCTTCACGCGCCACTTAAACATCGTCTTCGAATTACCCCGCCTCGAATTATATCACGCGCACGTATTTATTCGCGATACTCCTCCACTTTCAGCGATCCTTCCTTCCATCGCGACAAATATCGGCGAAAGGGAGAAGAGGATGATAGAAAAAAGAAAGAAAAAAAAAAATAGGAAAACGAAGGGAGCAGGATAGGACGACACGGATCTGGCAACGATTCTAGCCGGGTATCGATATTTTTTTCGTGTCTTTGTCGAGCATCGATTCCGGCTCAACTCGGAATTTCCGGCGAAATTGCGTGCACCGTGTAATTCGAACAAGGAAGGGGAAAAAGGAGATATGGAGAGGAAAAAAAAGGAGAAAGGGAGGGGAGAAGGTGATCCTCCTCCCTTGTCTGGAGGGAGAGAATGGAAAAATTCGAGCAGCGCGGGAGGAGATTTATGCCGCATCCTGCTAGACGTTGAATTTTGAATAAATCATTCCCCATGACAGTTTAAATCTTTCGGATTTCAGGAAGGGGAGGGAGGGTTGCAGAGTTTGGTCGATGCAAGTTTTAAGAATCCTGGTATGACTGGGATTTAAATTAATATTGAGTATGGTTCCGCTTCAATTTTCTTTTTTTTTTTTTTTTCGATCGTGGATTCCAAGATACGAAAACTTTTGGAATGTTTTATTATACACGTGGTTGAAGATTTGACGTTGCACGTTGATCGAGAAGTCAATGGAAAAGTAGTCCATTTGTTTTTTTTTTTTTTTTTAAAGAATGCATTGAACGTAAGCGAATAAGTTTGTGCCGGAGAAGACGTTAGAAATTTGGGGTCAATTACAATAGAAGAAGATAAAATATTGCGTGACATGAAGCGTGAAAGGATCAAATATATATTCGAGCGCGGAATACCAAGAATAAATATTCATTCAGCGTGAAAAAATATATGACGTATCGGCATCGATCGAATTGGCAATAAAATCAAACGTCGAAGTAATTGATCGTTCAATTGGTTTGTTTGTCACACGTTAATCTGCAATCTAAGGTCGTGTGTGCACCGTTCCTTCGTTGAATTTAAATAAGCGAGCGATTGTTGACAGGCTGTTCCGCGAGACAAGCACACTTTGATCGAATAATATAAAACGTTGAACGCCGTTCTTTACAAAATTCGGCCCACGCGAATTCGACTTGTTTCCCCTCGGTTAAAATTCTAATTACAGTTTTAAATAATTAAAATACGATGTTGAGAACGGGGTTGTAACAATCTACACGCCAAGTTAAATCTCGAATGATTGATGGGTATACGCGGAATGACGTTTTGATCAACTACCCTGTGTTCTACCAGACGACCCTGTTTCTTCAATCTCGTTTTGAATTTTTTCTTTTTTTAATTATGCGTTGTAACACCGTTTTGTAAATTCAAGCGTTCTAATTACATGTTTATTATTCGTACATTTTTATTTTATTCTGCAGATTCATGAGATTATTATTTAATTGCTGCATTTGTAATCATAAATAAATCTTGTTTTTTTTTTTTTTAGAAAAGTATTCTAAAAAATTTTCTCCATATTATGCAAATTATATTGTAAAAATGATATTTAAATAATTGTTGAATTATAATTCGTAGTTTAAATTAGAGCGTATATGATCTTGCATGAATCTCGGTGAAAAAATTTCAAATATATTTTCTAGATAAAAGTAGAGGATTGAGATAATTGTGAAGAGATAAAAAATAAATAAAAATAAGACGAGTACGAAGCAACGAGATAAGATGCTATAATGGTTCATTAAAAAAATAATAATAATACAAAATAAAAAGAAAATACGACAAAGTTGGTTTAAATATTACGTTCCATAAGAACTTTACGTTAATTTCTTGTTAATGTTGTAGAGAAAGAACAGTTATTAAAAACTAACAACGACAATAAAATGTTTGAAAGAAACATTTATAATTTCATTGTTGGTTTAACTATAAGTACACAAAGCTCATTTATGCTACTTTTTTCCTAACTTTATCTTTTTCTTTTGTTTCCAAACGTTTTCTTTACAACCGAATCCGTATAACACACATTGTGTATAGAACTGTATAGAACCGTAAGAACAAAGCAAAGATTAATTTCATAGCGAATAACGATCAAATTCTATTTCTAAATCAAATACACAATTCATTCTCAACATGATCATCTTCACACAATATCTACACCTTTCGATCAAAAAAAAAAAAAAACCTTCAACCCCATCTACAACTCCCTCCTCTCTCAAGAAAAATTCGTATGAGGAATTCGCTTCCTCCGATTCAAGAGCGTTTGATCTACGATGAGACGCCTATTAAAAAACACTCGTGTCCAAAAACGGATCAGTCCATAGCGCCCCCCCTCTCTTCCAGCACAGAGAAACCGGCCGATCGTGAGAGAGATCCCCTCCCTCCCTTTCTTCTGGCCCGCGAATTGGCCGGCTAAAAGCTAAAAGCCGGACGAACGCGGGTAAAAATGGTGTATGGATAGTTCGGCCGATCTTGGATGGAGGGGGACGTGGTTGGAAGGGGAGAGTTTTTCCGGCGTGAGATTTACGCGAGAGATCCGGAACATACGTACGTATACCGGTGGTGTCTACACTTTCTGTTCGAGTCGCCTCATTCGTCCCTCTCCTCGCCCCTTCCGTCCACCGATCTCGTTCCTCCTCTTCTTGGCTGAAGGAGGAACGAAAAGCGGGCGTGGCTGGAGGCATAAATCGCTAAATCCAAGTCCAAAGGGTTCAGGTCCTCTCTCTCTCTCTCTCTTTTCCACCGGTTTTTCGTCGGTTTTTCCTTTCTTCGACCGTGGAGGGAAAGGAGAGGAGGAGGGATCGAAATCGCCCTCTTCTTTCCCTCCGAGTTCTTCCTCGATTCTCGAAGAAGAATGTCGATGTTCGAGAAGAAATTTTCGCGGTACGGACTCTGATCGGGTAGGAATGCGGCGATCCTCGTGTTCTATCGTCCGGCAGGGAATTTCTCTCGCGGTTTATCGGTTTTCCTTTCGAAGAAGGGACGTTTCGATTCCGTTCCAACGACGATTCCGTCCACAATTTTTCCAACTTTGTAAACGCGAGAGTTTGCTTTTGACATCTGTCTTTCCCGTTTCAACCGTTGGGGTTCGTTGTTTTCGAGAGATATGTGGCCTAACAGGGAAGAATAGGATTAATTTATTCCGATGTAAAACAAGAGTTGAATAATCTTCGTGTAAATTGTTCCTTCTCTTTATTCGTTTCGTTATTCCAATAGGATAATCATTTTTCTATTTAACGTGTCGAAATTTTTTTTTTTTTTTAAATAATCTAGAAAGATAAATATTTATAAGATGAATTTTTTCGAATTTGAAAAAAATTTCGGTACATCCATGAACGACGACACAATTTCTTTTTTAATTTTTTCGTCGTTTATTAAATTATATATAATTATAATTAAAAATTTGAAATATTATATTGCGTGTATAAAAGATTGAACGAGGAAAGGATTAGCCTTTTCTTTTTTATGGATATAAGAAATTCTTCTCTTACGATTGTAGTATTTCTATTTTTTTTTTTTTTTATAGTCTCAGAACAACCGTTAATAATTTTCGAAAAAAATTATCGTCTACGCGCGAAACAAGCAAATTTCGTCTTTCACGTTCCTTGCAGTGATTTAAGCGGCAGGCAGGGGTTCGTGTTCGTGGAATCGAGTTTCACGGAATTTGAATAGTTCTCCGACAGATGAGGAAATCCGGTGTAAGCTTGGACGAGTTACACGAATGCGTCTTGTTTTGGGAAAATCCGTTTTTTACGATTTATTATCTTGATTTCGACGATATTTTCATAGTTCGATGGAAGCAATATTGAATTTTCTGTCGAAGATTCCTCATTTTTTATTAGGATATGGAATTGATAGGAAAAGAGATCGCTATCATTTATCATTTTATTTTTATTCAGTTTCGAAGATATATCGTAACGTTTTATTCGCTTTAACACTTTTATACAAATTATCATAATCAAAAATTTAAAAAAGTAATATTTGCAACAAGAAATAATATACGCACGTATTCTATTCTGATCTTCTGAAATTAATTAAATCAAAACTCTTCCATTAAGGATCTCACACACTCGATCTTTTCAAGAATCATCGTTTAAGACGCATCCCTTAAAAGCTCACCAAATATCCAGGCGTTGAAAAAAAGAAGAAAAAGAAAAAAAAGAAGGAAAAGTTTAAAAAAGGTTTACAAACGTTTTATTCCTCGCCGAATACGAGGCGAATAAATCCCTGGTTTAAAGCCTACGATTGCTCAAAAGCAAGCGGGCAACAAGATATACGGCAACAGTTCTCAAACGGAATCAGCATTCTTCCAGCCAGTGGAATAAAGGAGGGAGGATCATTAAATCAAGGGAGAAGAAAGAGCGAAACGCATTATTAAATCAGACGGAATAAAGAGGCATTAGGCTCTTGGTTTCCACCAAACCGTTTTTATCGCCATTCTTAATCCTTCCATGCTCCCCTTGGTTCCATTATAAAACACATCGAAAACCCTCCTGCGTTATTTTGATAAATTTCCTATCCTATTCCTCCTCTCCTTTCCTTTCACGGAGGAAACGTCGTAAACATGCCTCGTTTCGCGTCTAACGAGAAGAGACGTTCGGCATCCCTGAACGCTCTCCAGACCCTCTTTCGAACCAGTCAAGGACAAGTTCTGTGTTGGACGACGATTTTGGTCGGAGGATCGTTACAATCGTTCACCTCTCCTTGGCGAGATTTCAACGTGTTAAGGTTTCGTAACTGGTTTCGGGCTAAGAAGTGGTTTTCGAGAAGTTCGGGAGTTTGATTGAACGGAGTTGAATTTCTTAATTGAATCTTTTAAAATGATTTTATATTTTGAATATAATGAAATTGTAAATTTTATTACGGATCTTCAAATTTTATCGTGCTTTGCGAAAGATTAATGCTAGAAGAATAAATTTGAACTTTGTAACAACACTTTCTAATGTTAAATTTGAATGAAATAATTTTATTTTATACGTGATTTGAAAAAAAAATTATTGGTAACACTTAGTTCCAAATTTTTTTTTTAATTGTTCATATATGCTCTTTTTTCAAACAGAACGAAATGAAATTTATAATTGCAAAATTATATCGAATATTAATTTTTTATAAATTCTCTTTGCATGCTTTCTTCACAATAAAGAGTTTCCTAAGAGACATGTAATCGAGAACAAGGAAGTTGAAAACGAAATTGAGTTATTTTATCGGATAACCAGTTCTACTAACTTTCTTCGCCTGTGATAGAGCCAACACCACCAGGAACGACGAATAGTAATCGATAGGTTCAACATCGAAAAACCGAATCGTTCAATATTTGAAGAAGTTGGAAACTCCTAATCTCGCCTCACATTAGCTCTGCAAGATCTTCCAAAATCTACTTGTCAAAGTTTTCAAGAAATTACAAAAACACATGCAACTCGATGTTTATTTGCTTTTGGTTATCGTCCAAGTTTACGATTTCCGCATCTTGCGCGAGTTAAGTTAAACTTGAGTATCGTCTCGCGAAGTTTAAGAGAGAAAAGTTGAAGGAGAAACATAGAAAAATATATACATAGATCTGTTTTCGATATACAACAGAAACGATTTGGAATATTAAAACTTGGATTGGGATTTCTTTATGTTATTAGAAAAAATATTGATTTGAAAGATCAAGAGATTCAGAGATGATGTTGTAACAAATTACAATGATTTTGTAAAAAATAATAATATAATATTTTCAACATATTTTTTTTTCTTCTCCTTCAACAATGTTATTTTACTTTAACAATTTGATTTGCAATAATATAATAAGTTTATATTAATATTATTTTAAAAAAATCTGTACTCATTGTTATCAAGAATATAAAAATAGCGATAAAGATTATGTTCTCGTGAAAACTTCAAACTTCGAACAGATTTGATCACTCGCTGCACCAGTTAACAAGGGTTATAAGCTCGTAAAATTAGCCTCGTACATTTCAATTTTGTTTGAAATTCAATGTTTTCGAAGCTTAGCTTAGGGGACATTCAACTCGTTATGAAAGAGGCAGAAAGAAAACTCGCGGGGCTCCTCTCGAGCCTTAATTAAAGTTTAGAGTTTTCTTCGTCGTAAACGAATAAACGAGAACGTCTGGGGGCAAAACACTATTAGCAACTTTCAAATGTAAACCGTATTCTTTAAAAATCTAATTACTATCCTCATACAGGGGAAAATTTTAATTATTTTCCAAGAGAGAAAGACGAGGAAAAGAAGATTTCCTTACGTTGATATTCACGCGGCAGAAATCTTGCTTTATTCTCCTAAGATCGTTTCTACGCGGGCATTTTAATTATTATTTTTTTCGAAAAAGGAGAAAAATGAAACGAAAACGAAATTTCCTCGCGTTGATACTCCTCCATCCACTTGTGCGTAACTTGGCAGAATCGAGGAAACTCGTTGCAAAATAATTTCAGTCTCAGGCTGGTAATAACGTATCGTTAAATTAATTATTAAACATTTAATAGACAAAGTAATAAACGCCACGAACTAACGTCGTAAAATGAAATCTAACGCGTATCTCCATGAAAGTTGCTCATAAACGGTGGAAAGTTATTCCTAGGAATGGGCGGGGAGTAAATTTGCGGCTGGAAAACTCGTTAATTACGAATTACTCATCCCGTCAAACGTTTTATCGGGAATGTTTTTTGAAGAAACGTTTAATCCTTGGAATGGCGGGGGAAAATGATTGTTAAAGTGAAAATTAAGTGAAAAACATCCGCGAAGATCAATTTATGGCCAAGTTGTCGTAAGTGTCGTAAATTGAATGTTTTCAACATTTAGCCAATATACGAGTATTTACATGATACTACTCGCTATATCCTTAAGGCAGAAATCAACGCGTTTTAAATCTTATAAAATGTTGTAAATCTTCTTGTTGAAACTTTCATTTAAATGGAGGTGGTGGTATCTTTGCAATATTATTTTCTCCCTTATTACGTTAATGTGATCGTTGGAGAGAAAGAAACTGAATTTGAGACTTAATTATAAGAATTAATTACAAAAATTCTACTTGGTTTTGTATTATCCTTATCGTGTATTTTTAAATTAACGCTTTTTTATTTTTTTGAGTATTTTTATACTGGGATTATTCACGATCAATCTTCTACTACACCAATAGTTTCCACCTTTTTCCAAACTATTTTTCGATTGAAAAAGGAAGAAACATATAAAATCCATAACTGCTATAAAATCATTAACTTTTCATCAAAAATTATAAACAAAATTTAGATATCGTAGAAAATAATGCTTCATTTAAAAAAAATGTATTTAACTTAAAAAATCGTCTCACTTTAAAAAGTGGATTTTCAAGTGCAAACAGAAACATACAAAATGATATTAAAACGATATTGATTTCAAGAAACAACCGCTTGATCACACGCGCAACAAAAGAAAAGTCGTGTGAAAAATTCTTTAGAAGAAAAAAATCTCCACACAACGAATATATAATTCGAGAGAGGAAGACAAGAACCGGATTAACTCCACACTCCATCTGGAACCATCCTCCACGTTACAAACGTGCTCGGATTATTTTCGTCCTCGAAAAGCCACGACGACGGTCGATCGGAATTTTCCCTCGGAATTACCATCGAGTTATTCGTCTATTCGAGATTACAACTGCTGAGAGAACCGCGTGGCGTGGTTGGGAAAAATTATAATCGGTCGGCCACCTGTTGTGCACCGATTATCCCCTCTCCCCCTCGTACAGGGAAACACGCGAAAATCGTGGCGGGATTTCGATTAGAT
Source organism: Apis florea (assembly GCF_048593485.1). Taxonomy (NCBI): domain Eukaryota; kingdom Metazoa; phylum Arthropoda; class Insecta; order Hymenoptera; family Apidae; genus Apis; species Apis florea. Next base: position 67,516 of record NW_028256850.1, on the reverse strand, counting down.
CTCGATAACAGGGGGATGGGGATCGTTTGTTTTACAGTATTAATCGCAGAAATATAGGTCGTGCGGATTTTGGGTAGCGAAATTTATATACGTAATCTTGCGGGGGACGGTCGGAGAAGGGATGTTGAATAATCCAAATTGGTGGCGAAGTTGATGAGAAATGGAGATTAAAAGGTTCTTAACCTGTACTCGATGGTATTAAACGAAATTGGTTTTTGCGATTCGTCGGGTTTGCGCGGATTTGTTGACGGGCTAGAGTCATTCCGACCGATTTATTTGTGTGTTTATGGATCAATTTGCGACGTGGTTCGCAATTGGGTAAATACGTGTGTTGGGCAGGTCGCGTAACGTGATTGTTTCGACTAGTTTGTTCGTTTAATTATTAATTTATATTAATGTTTAATATTTATTTAAGTATTTAGTTGGATCGATATGGTACTTGATATTCTAAAGAGAATATTTTCTACACTAAATGAAATTAGAAATACTGATTTGTAATAGAAATAGAAACTTAAACATTTTAACGACGAAATTCGTCTGTAAAGAATTATATTTATCCAAAGCAAAAAGATAATTTTGGAGATTTACCAAAGAATAATAGCTTTTTTGAAATCACATTTTTCAAAAATATGAGATTAATCGTTGGATGGGAAAAGAGGAGAGACATGGTATCGAAATCTCGACCGTTCGATACCTCGAGGCGTGGTTCTCGAGAGTCCTTTCGAAGCTAGTCAAGAACGTTCGTGGTCGGATAGAAAGACGATGCATTCGAGGATTACCGTGAAGATCGAACTTTACGTGGAAATTCTGAAGAGTTTGTCGAACGACAGGTTTGTCCATATTATTCAGTATGTGACAAATATAGTCAGAGGCAAGGTAAATTCCATTTTATCAATTTGCCATCTCTTTGCAATCTTTAAATAGAATAAGAGAATTGGGGATGAAATAAATCAAGTTTTTCAAAGTAGAATCAAAACCTATGATCAAGGTTTGAAGTACACGTTCCGTGATCATTAAAATATCATCGACAATTCGATATTTTATTTCAGATTTCAATTTTTAATCTTCTCGATCTATTCGAAAGCTTCGACGATAAAATTAAATTTTTAAAATTTAACGAAAACGAACTTCGTTATAACCAGCACAAATACCAAGCCAAACCAGATTGAAATTTCATCATCAACGACGAAACGAACGAATCGTAGCTACTTTCGATCCACGTTTTATCGAATCGCGAAAAAGCGCGAATTAGTGGCAAGCTGGTAATCTTGGAGACTAGTCGATCCGGTTCGTTACACGAGTAATTGCCTCGGAACCGGTCTCTTCTTTCTCGAACCGAAACCAAAAAATCCATATTCCCTCTTTATCTTTATTGCTTGGTTCGCGGCAAGAAGGTTCGTCGTTCAAGAAATGTTTTACGCGAGTCAACATGCAAATTTGTATCTAATAAATTAAACGAGCCTACGCGAATCATCTTTGATTGGAAGAATCAACCTGCTTCAAGTGTATTTCCTTTTTCCCTCGCCTCCCCACTTGTGCTTTCTGCGCTCGAATCGGATATACTCGAACGAAATGTCGATATTATACGGCCAAGCGATGCTACGCAATTTCAGCATATTATTTCACGATGTAAAGGAAAAGATGGCAGTTTAGAATTTTTTTTCTTTTTTAGAAAGAAATCCAAGGCGAGTAATAAATTTTAGTTTCAAAAGGGAGATGGAGATATATTCGTGGATATTTTTTTCCAATATTCCAAACACTGAAACATTACGTTTCTGTCGTCGAAGGGAAGAACATCATCAAGATCTAATTATAGGAGCGTCTTTGAACGTTTTCAGGATCTTCTATTTCTAATTGAAATTTCCTGATTGAAAACCGCTTTTATCGAGTTCTCGCGCGTGCACCAGATGGAATTAGTAAAAAAGTTTTGATTGCTCCACGTCACGGTATCCGTTGACTGGCCGTCGACATTTTATTCGATCCAATTTTTATAGACGACAACTGTCCTCCGTGAAATTGGCAACGATTTGAGAATAGAAGGCAATGCGACAGAACATATCGTTCGAGATGTATTCTTCGAAATACGTTCGAGTAAAATCGACAGACTTGGATGGATCGTGAAAAAAGATCTTGTAATAAAGATCCGAGTCGGGTAAAAAGGATTGATCGAGATCGTTAAGATGAAGCAAAAAAAAAAAAAAAAAACGAACGTTATTGCAAACGGATGATTTGGTAACCAATTACATCAAATTTCCTCATCTCTATTACGCTACTGTTAGTTTATTATGAAATTCTACTTTTATACGTGGATCGAATTTCTCAATAGAGCTCATTTTCCTTTCCACTTTCTATCCACTTTTATTTTCATTTTAAATTTAGTCAACTTAACATATGGAATATAATTTCAATTTACGTATCACAATGATTTTTATATATCTTGAAGAATATTATCTTATCATTCGTGTCAAATTTTTCCGTTTACAGCAAAATGGAAGATATAGAAGATAGAATCAGTTGTTCAAGTAACTGAATTGAAATAATTCAGGAAATTTTGTGAAAAATTGTCATGTTTTATACATGATTCCAAATACTATACATTCTTAAAAAAAAAAGAAAAAATAATTGTATTTATTTTTCTGACAAATATTACATATATGTAGTTTATTCTTCAAAATAAAATAGAACTGCATAATAAAAGATTGGATAAATTCGAAATTACAGGTCTAAGATGATAGAATTCAGGATGCACAATAACAATTAAAATCTATAGAATTTCAAAAGATACAAGAACCGAAGAAAGAGTTAGCAATGACCCCTCAAGTTCTTTAATCCATTTGATGCAATTTATTTTTTATTCACCACGTTTCTCATGCGTTTGTCTCACGTATAAGGATACACTAATTGCGGTGAAAACGAATTACGTTCGCTAGAATCTTAATACTCGTATATCCGGTCGTTAAGGCCGCTTATGCGGTTTCCAGTGGGAGGGAACGAGTTGAAAATTACGCAAAATGGGGATACCACTAAATTGGACTTTGGTCTTCTTGAATTTTATTTCCATTTCAACGACGCAACTTCCTGAACGATGCACAGGTGCATTTAATCCGAACGAAAGGCAAGCCTCTCGTTTAAAGCTAATTTCGTCCAGGTGGTCTTAATCTGGGAAAGGTACCGATTAAACCTGATTTATTACCAGTTATCCAAATTTTGACTAACTGAGAATACCGTTTCGAGTTACTTTCCACGCTACTTTCAATCTTCCTCTTCAAATTGATAAAATTATTAAAGAAACAAAAGGAAAATAATATCGAGTTAAAATTAATTACACGGAAATTTAATGTATTCTTTTATAAGAAAAGCAATTATTTATATATTATTTGGATATTAAAAATTATAATTGTAATTTATTATTATTATTACTATTTTACTTTACAAGAAAATCTAGATATGTCAAAGACGTTTATTATATTTGTTACATTATTATATATATATATACATCGAATTTAATAAATTCCATAAAAACATATATCACATTTCATTTTATTTCTTCTCAACTCGAAATTTTAATCGAAATGAAAATTCAGTTGCGAAAATCACGATTAAAAGCACGATATCATTGGACACATGACGGCGGAATTCATGACGAAAATCCTCCTCCTTCTCCCACGTATTTCGCGCATCCATCCGGTCGCCCGCACAATGAAACTGGCGAAGAATGCAAAATAGGGGAATAATCACCGTCCGTAAAAAACGTTTCAAGGTTTCCTCGTGAATCGCGCTCGAATTATCGCGAAGGAAATCCCTGTACGTGGGTTTCCAATGCGACTTGGCAAAAAGGGAGAGAGAGAGAGAGAAAAATGAAGCGGACGAGCGACATATTTTCTCCAGGATGCATCCACGACGTCGTTATTTCCCAATTGACAGGAGTTGACGAGAACACCTGTATTTTCATCGTTGTGCCGCATTCAGGATGACGTTAAAATCGCCGACCATGAAATTACTCGCCGCGCTAGAAACGTGAGTTTCGAAGCCAAAAAAGGAGAATAGCTTTTTCTTCTCGTTTCTCTCTTTTCTTTCCGTTCTTTTTTCTTGTTTCTGCTTTGATCCTCTATCATCGTGGCTAATAAGTGCTCCGTTTCACGGGATAAGATGGGTAAAAATGAAACGATTAGAACAGTGGCGAGAGATGGGAATTTCAAGCGAACTCTTGAATACTTTTTTCTCTCTCTCTCTCTCTCTCTCTAGATTTTTGTTTGGAGGATATTCATTTTCTTTCAGTTGAATCGGACGAGTAATGATGAATCGGTTTTAATAGGGAATTTTTTAACCCCCTCTTTTCCGTGATTTCTTAATACCTTTTTATATTACCTCTTACAAGATATTCGACTCTGCGAAATAGGCTTATGTTTCGTAATAGACGTAATGAGATTAAATGTATAAAGTAGGACAGTGATATATTATTTTTTAATTTCATGCTTGTAACAGATGAAGGATAAAGGGAATTTGAGAAAAATTGTATTGATTTTACTGTTTTTAAATTGTTATAAATATAGTGAATTGTTGTACTCGATATATTTTAAACATCATAAATTATTCATCTTTATTCGATAGCAATTATGAATAACGATACGATTATAATAAATATTTAAAAAATAATAGAGGATTGTATACGCAATAATTTCTATTCGAAAGAAGACGAATACTTCGAAAAGATTTCGTGTACATGTCTCGAATAAATACCGAGGAACCGAACGAATCGCAATTTTATTTATTTCTCAAAAGAGACTATCGTTCAAATATAATAGGAAAATTAAAAAAAAAAAAAAACAATCAGATTATCTTTATAAAAGAAATGGATGAAAAATCAACTTTTCGATTTAAAACCTCTCAGAAGCCTTTCAGACGGAATAAAGAGGAACGAAGGGAGAAACTTCCCTCCGTTTCTAATGAAGATTTATTCGGCGCAGCTTAAATACACCCGGCGCCAATTATTAATCGCGCCTCGTGAACCGTTCAGTGATAAACTTTCCATTCCTATTTTCGAGCCTGGTATTTCCCTCGAAAAGTATCAAATATATCATACATCCAATAACATAAAGTTAAAACATAAAGAATCAAACAGAGTTAAAAAGTTCAGAGTTTAATCGAGCATGATCAAAACAACTACCATTGAGAAAATTCTTGTTTCTATCTCAAATCGATGGAAGCGTCGAGGAAGATTTTCAGAGTTTGTGGGAAAACGTGTTCAAACTTTTAAAACAAAGGGAAATTTGCAATGGGAATGTCTTTGATCTTCTGCCCGTGATACCACGCTTTCCACGTGTTTTCTTTTTCCTCGATATGCGAACCGACACAATGTTTATTTCGACCACCAAATGCCATTAACATAAATGTACAACATGATTGTAATTTTTTTGAAAATGATGATAGGAAATACGTGACAGAAGTTTGTGAAAATTTCTTTCAAGAAGAGAAAGTAATAAGAGCAATGGAATCAAAATAATAATTAATAATAAGAGATTTATAAGTTGTGAATTAATCGAAGATGAGAATACTTTAACAATTTTCAAATAATTTTTTTTTTCAATTTATCTCGTTTTTAAGTTTATAATTATACGTAGTTTCGAGAATGATAAAAGATAAAGTAGTATCTAACAATTTCCATGACGACATTAGGATATATGCAGCTACTCTATTTCAATTCTAATTTTACAGTGATATATGTTGCTATAAACACAATCACGTTCCATTCCTATGGCTCACTATTGGCTTTCTATTTATCGATCATCAGCTTTCAAGATTGTAGCTCATTGTCAGTAATAATTCACGTTTGACTTATAGTACTGCTTTATCAATTTCTCGCCATATACTTGTACGACGTATGGCAGGGTCAAACTCGAGGATCTAAGAATCTATTAATCCTCGATTGACTATGATTGGAGAGCAGTGAACAAAAAGGAAGAAGGAATTTTAACTTTCAATTGTTTTAACAGAATATCTCTTGCAGAAAATTCGTAATACTACATTATACTATTTCCAATGAAACTATTTTTGAAAAGAAAATAATAACAGAGATTCAGGTTGAAAAATAATAGCTAATATTCAATAATCACTTGCAATTTATCATTCTAATGTCGCCTTGTATATCATAAATAAAAATACGAAAGAGATTTATATTGGCGAATAAAGAGAAAGAATAGAATAAGGTAGTTTTATAGAAGAATTTTTCGTTATTTTTTTTTTTTTTTTGGAAGAAATCGAAAGGAAAGCAACACGTGAAGTTGTTCTTTATCAATTCTCTTCCGCAACGTGTGCCAGGTAAAGCTGAATTCTCGTGAGCGAATATTCGAGCGAGGAAATAGAACGAACAATTAACAGTGGATTGTAAGTAAAAATTTCGAGTCGATGCTTTTGGCCCTTTAACCTCTATCACGCTTTGTGCTCGTGTTTCCTTCACGGTACCCGTATTTATTGAGAGTCTCGGCCGAGCAAAGAGAACGAAATGAATCGTCTCGTGTGCTTTGAAGAGGGGAAGATAAACATGTAACACGGAAATAAGAGATTAAGTTGATTTTCTTGAGTTTTTTGTATCGACAGAATTAACAAACAGCGAATCAATACTGAATTTTATGAATTAATTTCGATCGATTAAATTGTCGATTTAATTTTGCGGTAAATAGATAATAACTTGATGAAAGAGTATAAATTGATGCAACGTTTTTGTCATCTGTTGTGGAACAATCGATCAGTAAGCGAATAAGTTAGTTTTATTTATGAATTTTGACAATTGCTCTTGATTTGATTTTGGATAGACAGATTCTAATTGATTAAAATGATTGAAAAATATTAATTCTCGTTTCCTGGTAGGAAAAGTGCATTTAAAAATGCAATTTATATAATAACTACGATAAAAAAATTTGTTTCGACACATAATTAAGAAGTTGATTATTATAAAGCTCTTTAATGAGTTTCATGTAAAATTTAATTAAAAAAAACTAATTTAAAAATTTAATCTTTCGAGTAGCAGAATCACGGTAGCGAAATTAATTTTTCTCTTCTTCCTCCCGCATAAATTTAGTAAAAAGTTTCATGACTTAATTATTATAATATACCGCGATATAATACAATATTTATTTATTTATTACAAAAGAAACTGATGAACATTTAAAAACTTCAATGTTAAATTATATAGAACAGATGGAATATTAATTCTTATTTTTATATTAGAATTATAAATCGAAATTTACACTTGAAAGCCAACAACAGATAATAATTCCATGGAATTATCACATCTCGTACCTAAAAATAAATTGCTTTTATTTATTAAGAATTTAAATCTCTTTAACACATCTATCAGACCATTGCATTCGTACAAAGTTCCAAATGGAACTTTCAATTTTTCATATAACATGAAAAGAAATTAAAAATATTCTCATCAAAACATATTCAGAAAATAGAGGAAACCAAGCCATTGAAGTCACTTTTCGAATTATCCCGATATCTCATTCGGTTGCCGAAATATAAAGATTCAAAGTGTCCGTAGCGCTTAAGACGGTGCAGAAATTATGAATGGATCCGCGACCGAGTGACCTACTTATTTTTCCTGGAAATGCGTACTATGCTTTTTTCTAGGAATCGCGTCTGTCGCTTGTCTGTAGTTTGGGATAGGTCAGCGAGACGAGGAGCGAGCGAAGATCCGAATAAGCGACAAGGACGGAGATAGTAAACGATTAAAAATTACCTTTTTCTTTACACGACGATATCTCGGGAACCAGAAGTCGTATCGGGATAAATGAAAAAGCATTTTAAAGGGCAAGGTTCCCCGCTTCCAATGATCGCTCATTCGTTGACCGGAAGTCATTATCTTCGGAGTTATAGCGGTTTAAAATTTTGTTAATTTTAATAAGACTTAATCGGCTTTAAGGTAAACGATTGGAAAATATTCTTTTCTTTACACGATGATATCTCGGGAAACGGAAGTCGTATCGGGATAAATGAAAAAGCGTTTTAAAGGGCAAGGTTCCGCGCTTCCAATGATCGCTCATCCGTTGACCGGAAGTCATTATCTTAGGAGTTATAGCGGTTTAAATTTTTTTTAATTTTAATCAAGTTTTTAAGACGAATTAGATAACAAATATTTCATTTCTGGGAAAAATTGTCAATTTGTAATAATATTTAATTAATAATAATCGAAAAAATAAAGTCGAATACTTTGTAAATTTCTTTATTCTTTATTTTTGTCTCGAAATATTCAATTATAATATATACATGTTTCTTTTAGTTTCTTTCTAAAACTGATATGTTCATTCGTAAAAGCATACGATTCTCGATTGAAAATCACCGCATAGAACTCTATAAAATGGATAATAGTTTGTGGTGCGAGGATATATAGAGGAAAAACGTAGAAAGAATAAATCATACGACGGATAATCAAGATACACGTGTGGAAGCGTGCACGTGTCACAGTCAATGACAGCAGTGCTCGAAAGATCAAGCGGTACATTAACGAGGGTACTTTCGTGATAAAGTATTTAACATAGGTTCGTAGGTTGCAGATAGAACGTTTAACTGGGTGCATCTAAATGCAGTCTATGCACATTCTTGTTTATGTACGTCCACGTGCATAAAGCTTGATATGCATATTGGGTGGTTTAGTTCAGTAATAATTTCTTATTGAACCAAGAATCATCCGTTTCAATCACTTCCTGCTCTCAATATATAATTTTCATCTATTCCAGATAATAAAATTCGAATACATTTACAATTTCAATTACTTTATAAACAATAACCAATACTCTTTTTCTTATTTTATTATTCGATTTCTAATGAATGAACCCTCTGTCAATCTTTACATTTTTCAAACAGATTTAAATTTTCTTTAGAAGAAAAACATTCAATGTATATCATTAAATAATTATTATAAAAGATTATAGAAGAACTATATCACGAATCTTCCGACTACCATAACTCCTAAAAGCCATATCACCAAATCTAAAAAATAAAATCCTTTTCCCCATAAAGGACAAATCGATAAGCTAAACAAAAAACACCTAAAAAAGGAAAAAGAAGAAGAAGAAAAAATTAAATCCAAAAACCCGTAAAGGGCACTCAGTATTTCTCAACATACACACAACACACACATAGAAATAGATAACCGTGAGAAGCGGAAGGGTGGCTCGACCCTCCTTTACGGAGGCAGAGAGGTACGATAGCCAAGTTAGCTGGCTACGCTCCAAAACACCGTACGCCCCCTATCTGGCATCTCTTACCAGGTTGGGAGAGTAGCGCGCGATATTGCTCCGCTTACCCCCGGCAATGTAACCCGCATTATCTACCCCTTACATCCGGCCTGTCGTTCCCCCAGAAATTTAGGGACCCATGGAACCGATCGTCATTAGCACGAGACGCCTCCCTGTGTGTATGTGTTGGTAGATGTAGGTATCCGTGTCTCGATCCTTGGTCGATAACTAACGGCCGGTTAATTAAGAAGGGGCCACGCGATTGCGTATTAACAATGGAGGACACACTATGGCCGAGAGGTGGTAAATCGAAGGGCGACCAAGTGGCAGTAGCATCAACGATGGCAACGTTCAACTTAACCGTGAGACGGCTGGTTATTATTTATCTGGGACGAGGTATATAGAATCGACGATGGTATATTGAAGTTGGGTATACATATATATATAGATTCGTATGGAATTTGTGGAAAGTTTGATTGGAAATGCATTGTTGCGGAATTGGAAAGAAGATTTTGAATACTTAATCGCGAGACGGTTGGTTATTTCTCTCGATTCTGGAACGAGTTAGAGTTCCGTGGAATCGGTAATGAGCATATTGTATTTGTATCTATAAATAAAATGAAAAATTTAATAAAATGAAAATATTCTTATATATATATCTTCTTTTTCTCGCATATGCTAAACGTGATGAAATACTTTGAATAAAAATATACACCAAAATATTTCGTCTATAACGTAGCGCGAATAAAATTTCTAAAAATATCATCCCATCCGGAAGTTAAAAGGATAAAGAACAAATCGAGCGTGTGAGATACGTGTGTATTCCTACCATTTTCAATCCTATTTAGATTGTGCCGATTCTCTACCGATAACAAATACACAAGCGTGCAACGAGTCGGCCGCATAACGTATCGCTTAATTAAACTACAATTAGTTAATTATGAACTGAATGCTCTAAAACGGGCTCCAACGTTTACAACGCGTCCTACGTCCGTTATAATAACCGCCCGATCCGTGATTAACATTTTGGAACGTGGAATTCCGTGACAAATAGATGGGGGGCCGGTTGATTACTCGTTAGTTAGGAATTCGATTGTCCACGAATCGAATAGAAGAATGGTTCTCCCGTTCGGTAATTTGGTTCCAATTTGCCAGGATTTTTGTCGCGACACGTGCTTCATTTTTCGACACGTTCGTTATTCGAACCGTTTACAATGAAATTGGCAAGTTGAAAACAAAATTCCAATTTAACTGGCGTCGAGACAAATTTAAGGATTCGCATTTCTCCGTTTAAAAATAACGAAGTCTGTTTATATATTTATCCATAATTTTATGGATATAAATGAAAGTAATCGAGTATAGGAAAATTCTTTTAACTTCTGATTTTCCAATGAAAGTTTGTTATGTGCGTAGAGTACGTGGACGTAACGTAACGAATCGTTTCCAATTTTTTCTAAAAACGGATCTTTCATTTAAATGCCATCAATCAGGATCTCGAATAAATTGAAAACGAAATCGTGACGGTCGAAATATTATAAAAAATTAACCGAAATGGATAACGATTAATCAAAAGCAAATCCTGATTGCATATACTTTGTTATATCCACGGATTGGATTTTGCTTTGGAACTCGCTTTTGTATTATTTGTTTTGCGGTTTTGATATTTTATTCCATGAAATGGCGTTGCAACGGCGGTGTATCTTTGGAAAATGAAGTAGATCTTCAAACAGAATTACCGATCAAAGAGGTATAAATAACGAATGTTTCGCTCGAGTTACGAATGTATAATTTCATTAATTAGTTTATTCTCTGATGTTTGATTCCGTGATGAATTCCTTTTAAATATGGATAAATATTGTTTGAAAGAACAATGCCATTTTTAAATTGTTTGGAAACGCAACATTACATATATATCGTCTCATATTTTATTCTTGATTTTCATTTCATGGATTGTAATATTATTTGAACATATTTATTTATTATTTTCGAGATTAGTTGCTATATTCATGATTTAATTATAAGCGCGTATAGTTTTGAAATTAGAAAATTAAGAAATAAAATATTCTTCGTTAATCTTTGTTATTCAGAAGAATAATTCCATCAAAAAAATTTCTATCCCTGTTATTATATTTCACGAATACTATCACGATAAAATCGTATCGTTAAGATCTATCCACGAATTTATCGACCACGTTCAAATATACTAAAAGGCGAATGAGGGGGAAGGGAAAAAAGTAATTTCCCATTGAGCTCGGGCCAGGAAAGGGTTAACAAGCTCAAAGGAAAAATGTATCTCTCCAGAGTTTAGTTGCATACTCGTTGCACGCCGTTTAACTCGTTTCTGGAGCTGGAGAGTGTTCAACAGACATGGAAGTTCGCGTTATTACCTGGTAGCCTATATTACGTATCACTCAAGACGCGAGAAAATAAAACAATAATATGTATATGCTGTACATACACGAAAATTTCCATTATCTAACTAATACAAGATAATGGAACAAAAATTATTTTTAAATAAATTATTCTTATATGGAAAATAACGATATTTATAAAGAATTGACAATGAAAAACAATTTTTATTATTAGGAATTATTCAACTGACAAAATTTCACACAAATTTTTCAATGTACACATGAATTGTGTATTTTCAATTTTACCCTTCTATTTCTTAATAGATACTTTTATTATCTTTTTATGCAGCACTCGTGTCTTTCAATTTCTAAATTTAAGTATTTTAAGTATTGGTATTATAGTTACATATTTATTGTGTCGAATTAACTCTATTTCTACACTAGTCTGATAAGAAAAGACGTTTATTGCGAGAATACAGTTCAGATAATAGAATGTTCGGATAATGAAGTTGTATTACAATAGCATGCATAGTGTTTCAAAATATGGGAACATTATTTAACCGAAATTCCTGATAAAATTTCAACCACCTTTCGAATATATCCATGTTGAAATAGATTACGAAGGAACAACAAAGAACGTTCGCTAACTTTAATCAATGATTTAAAAATATCCAAATTGAAAAAAATAAAATTCTTCCTCGCCTCGTTCTTCTACTCACTTTCAACACGCATCCCCTCGTACGTGAAAGGAAGGAACGGAAAGAGGGAAGTAAAATATTGGAGGGGATGAGCGAGGAAATTATAGCGAGTTGAGGCCACCGCTCGATCGAAGCTGATAATTTCGTTGCTGGGAATTCGTTGCCGCGATCCGATGCGAGCAACATTCATAAAACTCGTGCGCCCAACTTTTCTTTTTTTCTTTTTTTTTTTCTCTCCTCGCACGGGTGGGCGGTACGTGAGCGAGAAACAAAAACTGCAACAAACGCGAGCCTTGTTTTCGAGCGTTCCAACGGATGAAAAACGGGTGAATGATTCGCGAACTCGGTGATATCATAAGCTCGATGGTCTACGGCCCCTATGGCAGGTGTGTGCGACAGCTTTCTGAAACAATGATCATAGGCGAAACGTGTTCGTCCATATTCGACGAGTGTTAGAAGGGGTGCATGCACACCCCCGTTGAAAAAGTCTCTAGATATTTATATTTCGTGTGTATATATATATATATATACGGATATGTGAGAATTTTATCGAGTGTGGAAGGGTACAAGTGCGATTTGGAGAGAATTTGATGGAGAGATATTGAAATTGATTCTTCGTTTCTACGTTCGTCTCTCATTTATATATAAACCGTGCGAGAGGGGGAAGTTTGTTTTCACTTTTGTTGTTGTCGAAAGAGGTTTTTCTTTTTATGAATGTAGAAAAATATTTGATTCAAAGGTTACGATTGATGGAAGTGATTTAGTGAATTAGTGATTAATTATAAAAGTAAGAAACTCATTAAGAGAACGAAGAGTGTTTGAGTAGAAAGGTAGGAGTAATGAATATCTAACTTTAAAGCGTTAAAAATATGATGGAAATTGTTTAGAGATGAGATCTAGCGCTTGAAATAAAGACAAAAATTTCAAGTGTTTTAATTAAATTACAGATATTATCCTATCTAATTTATTTCCTACCGAATTATATATGTTTCTTAATTAGCTTTGAATATATCTTGCTTTCGTATCATGACAATAATAATAATTCGTTTTTTCAGCAACTATATTTAGCTTACAGTTCGTAATAAATGGATTATTAAATTAAATTTTAATTTTTGTATTTCCTAAAGAAATATAAAAAATGTACAGAGGTTTAAAGATATATATATATATTTTTAATATTGTTGCCCTTCATCGAAAAATGTGCGATTACTCTGAAAATTTTTTTTCTATTTTCTTTTAGATGAAAGCAAACATTTTTTGAATATTAAAATAGGTGGGAAATTGAATTCTAATGGATTTTTTTCTCTCTCTATGAAAGGATTTTTAAAATTTCATCTACGTTCGAAAAAAAAAAACTATACGCGTTTTATTTTTTTCTTCCTTTTAAACCTCATAAAATAATACAACAAAAAATCGCGCACAAAAACCGTAACTATATATACATTTTATCGATGAAATTTAGAATTAACAAATCCTATGAAAATTAATATTTTCATCTATCACTACCGATTAAAATATTGTAAATCGATATTAATTTAGATTCGTATATTCTCACAGATATTTCGATCCAAAAATATTTATCAAAAATATATATAAATTGAATCAATGGAAACGGAAATAAAATCGTGAATTAAATTTACAACTTCATACTCGATAGTCGTAAAATGCACCATCACCAAATTAACGATACAATAGTTTTTTTCACCAAAGGGAACAATTTTTGATATTAAAAAAAGCGGCGACGATGCGTTTTAAAAAATTAAAATTTATGTATAAAATTACATGTGGATGTGGAATAAAAATTCTGCGTTTTTAAATAAATAATTATATAAATTTCAATATTCGGATATTACATAATTCATATAAATATTAGCATATTCATAAATATAATTAAAATCACGAGGATCCACCAATCATGTAAAACTATTTTTCCCTAAAAAACAATGAAAATAATTAATAAAATAACATAAACATTAAATTCATTATATCTTGTTCATTGAAAAGATTAAAAAAGAAGATTGATTGATTGTTAATAATTTGATCTATCTTTTTTTGATGATAATAAGAAAAATTGAATTGATTTTTGAAATATAGTTCATTACAATATTCAAGTCTTTATCGATCAAACTTTAAACTTCTTTTGAATTGACGTGCAAAAAAATATTACTCGACGTTTACATTCACTCACTTGTTTTTAAATCAGTTTAAATTTGAAATTGATCGTTTCACGCGCAACAACAACCTCTATCCAACCTAGTTAATCCTAAATTAAATAAAAAAAAAAAAAAAAAGAAATAAAAATAGGAAAACGAGAGAGGAGGAAAAAAAAAAGGAAGAGAAATCTAACTAGAAACAATTGTGAAACGGGATAAACATAAAATGTCAAGATAATCCCGCCTCAAATCCACTTTTTCGACGTCTATTTCGTCGTTTAATTGAATGTACCAATAATGTACAATGAAAGGCACACGGGCAATCGAGTTTCCGTGGCCGAATAGCTCGAATCTCTCCTAGTACAAAACGTTATATTCCACTACGAATTTAAAAAAAAAAAGAAAAGAAAAATAGGGAACAAAGGAAGAGAGAAAGAGAGAGACAGACAAAGAATCGAATAACAGAGAGAGGGAGAAAGAAGAGTACACGTGATAACGCGAGTATGAATTACATCGGTGGAAGTAACACGCAAACGAAACCTTGTGGATATTGGCGTTACAATGAAAAACTCATTTGTGAGAGGCAAAAAAAAAAAAAAAAAAATTCTACACGAGAGATTAATACGAGAATTCGATCTATGTTTTCTCATTGTAAGAATTTAAAAATTGGCCGTCGATCGTGTTTCGAAAACGAGGATAATTTTCGCTACCTCCATTTCATCGAATAATTTTTCTCGAATATACATAAAAACGATTAAAAAAAAAAATATCGTTGGAACAACGCGAAGTTCGATTATTCAGAATATTAATTAGTTTGCGTAAGATAGTTGCGATGGTTTTGTGTAGTGGATTCTATGTATCAATTTTTTCTCTCGTTTAATGAAATTTTAGAAATTATAAAAAATTGAAATGAGAAATTAAAATGGATGTTAAAAACCATTGTTTCTATAATTTTGTAATTATAATGAAAAAGATAATTGGATAGATCTTGAAAAGAATAAGTTTTCGATTAAAAGTATGAAATTATTCGTATGAATATTACAAAATGTGAAAAAAATAAAATTGATATTTTAACGTATTTTAACGTGATCATGCTGTGAATAATTCTATTTAATGATTAATTCTCTAACAGTTCAAATAATGATCAAATATAATGAGATGGTATTTGGCGAAGATATAAATAATTTTTGGAAAGAGAGATTTTATAAATTTAATATCGCGATAAAGAAGTTGCTGTATCGTTCAAATAAAATGATAACGAATTGTCACTTATAATGAATTATAGTGAAAATGATTTTCTAAAATTAAATTCTATTAATTTAATATTGATAAAAT
The DNA here is from genome assembly GCF_048593485.1 of Apis florea. Taxonomy (NCBI): domain Eukaryota; kingdom Metazoa; phylum Arthropoda; class Insecta; order Hymenoptera; family Apidae; genus Apis; species Apis florea. Next base: position 51,740 of record NW_028256850.1, on the reverse strand, counting down.
GGAAGTGCTAATTAAACGTTTATATCTTTATCAAGAAAATATTTTTAATATGTCTCGTTGTTAATTTTCGCTTTGACAAGTTTTCACTCTTCGAAGTAATTAAGGAACAATCGTAGAAAATGTTTCAAGCGCCACGAGTAATATTTAAATGACATTTAAAACGAGAATAGCATGATCGATATCAAGAATTAAATCTATCTTTCTCTATGTTATAATTATTTCATTTTTAAAACTACGTGATTGATAAGCGTAATATGAAGCAATTTTAATAACCGAGTCCATACCCTATACTCCAATTTATCTATATTGGACAAAATAATTTCAATCGTTCATAATTTCACATTTCTTTAATTGTATCTGTATCGATGAATATTTCTATTAAAATCGTCCTACCAGTTACAAAGGAATAAATTTTACACAATTCGAAAATGTGAAAAAAAGAAAATAGAGGAAGAGAAAACAGAAACTATAAGAAAGAAATTAAACTCGAACACTGAGAAATTTTTATCGAGAATTTTACATCACCTAAGTTTCACCTAGCTACATAAAATATTTATCGTGTGCATCGAAGTCAACGTATACAGGGTGATCCAATAACTTTGACCATTTAGACTATCTCCATTATATTTAGAAATATGGAAAAAGTTGTATAAACTTGTGGAGAGACATGTATCAAATACGTGAAGGACTTGAAGAAAATTTAAATATTATGCTATATTTTTTTTTATCTTTATTTCTCTACGTGAATCATTCATATTTCCATATTTTCCTTTGTCACACTCCATTATGAATTTATTTTTATTTCAAATTAATATCGAATAAAATATATTTTAGCTTGTGCTCGACGATCGCATTGTATTTAAATTCAAGACGTATATGATATTTCGAGTTAAGAAAAAAAATTGAAACATTTACTTTTAATAATTAATAATAAAATTGCGTTTTTGATTGATCTTTTGAAATAATTTCAGAAACAAATTGAAACAAATTTTTCATTCGCGAAATAAATCTTAACAAATCGTTTCAAGAGAAAAAACATCTCGCAAAAACTTGTTTATCTCGAAAATCAACAATAGGAGAGTCACGCCATTATCATTATTCCAAATCATTTATATTGAAAGTTATTGGACCACTAAGTGCAAATACACGCGTGGCGGCAGTGGATGCATTGTTTAAAAACGCGATCGGCCATCGATTAATTTTTGTAATCGCGTTTTCCTCATTAACGATCGATCGATCATGAAAGAAGCAAACAAACGGAACGCGCGGTGCCGAATCTGAACCGGTGGAAAACGCATCGGCCATAACGCGTGCAAATAAATTACGATTATAAATCCGCCATTATGGCCAGTCTACCTGTGACAATGAAAAACCGATCGCATTTGTTCGACGATTAATGTGCATCTCTTATTTCTCGTTTTCAACGTGTGTTCCCATGGTTTTGCCGGATAAACGCTGTGATTTGTAGACACGAAAGCATGGTTAAAATTGACGTGTTCATCTGGACGGAATTTTTTTTATTTTTTTACACCGATTGTTCGGTTAATTCTTCAGAAACGATGTTCTTGCACGATATCGTTGATCTTGATTTGGTCATTTTCAGTGACCAAAATCAATGTGTCATACGATTAACTATTTTGCTATTAACTATTTTCTTATAATTGAAGATTGTGTATGAAAAATATCGGACAGATTGTCACAATATTTGTAATATCGTAGAAGATGAACAGAATTAGACGAAGAATTTCGATTTTGAAAATAAAATTGATTAAAATTGATTATATAGCTCTTGTCAAAAATTGAAAAAAAGATCATATTTTTGACGTTGCGAGTAAATTGAAGTTAATATTAAAATACGTCTCTACGATGGAAAATTTCCTCGAAACCAAACATCGATATGTAAAATATAAAAAACTTCGTATAAAACAATCATTAAAAAAATTCTTTTATTATTGCCATCGTGATTGCATTGCCATTTTCCTGAATAATACAGCTTAAACGTGTATCAGCATTGGCATCGATTACAATAATTCAATTTCTCCAAACCCAAGTGATTTTTTTTTCTAATTAAAACAAACAGTCGATATCAATAATCACGACTAAAGTGAAACATCTGGTAAAAATTATTCCACTATTATTATTTCCCAAAATACAGATCCTTTCACATATCAATATCATTTTATGAAATATGTTTATTTCTTATTTTTAAGCAAAACGTATTCAAGTGAATATTAATATTCCCATATTTAATTATCCTTATTAAAAAAAATAATAATAATAAACAGAAGAAGGAAAAATATATTGGCTTCGTAGAAACGAGTAAAAACTAAACTAATTCAATTTTGATCCGATTGATCGATTAATAATAGTAACCTGTTCGAAAAATCACGTATTCGATTTAAACCATTATTTGATCTAAAAAACGAACACGATAAAAACGAGAGAAATTTCCAGTTGAAAAATTATTAAAAAAAAAAAAAAAAAGAAAAGCAAATGTAAATCCATTGTTATTCGTGTCGTGTGATGGTGTAAATCGGTATATGTTGAAAACGAGGTCGTCGACGAGGTTTCAACGTGTAATATTCGAGACAGTATGTTGTTCGAATGCAGTATGGTGACGATGCGCATAAGTTAACAAAGTTCAAAGTTTGTAACTGAGCCAACTGTGTCGGCCGATTTGCCGAATAAATTGGGATTATTCTATCATTCTGTCGGACGATAACTCTTCCATAAAAAAAAAAGAAAAAAAAAGAAAGGTCGAAAAGAGAAAGAGAGGGATGCAACGAAAGGAGAGGAAGATAAAAAATTTCATTCGTTGACATCTTCTAATAAGAGCATTATTCCAAATTGATGAGAAGAGCAAAATAATTTCCTACAATAAATAAAACAAATTATACAAATATAACAATTTAATAACAAAAATACCAGTTCCATGGATTCATGGAACATACCTAAATATACCTATAAAATCCAGGGTATCCATACTGGGTGATTTTGATATTCAAATACGTGTTCTTTAAATATCAACGGGCGATAATAGAAGAAAAGGATCGAGGGGTCGACTCACGGGATCGAAAGTTTCGAAACTGGAGCGTGGGATACGGGGAAACGTGGGTATTGTGTTTGCAAAATTAACCGGCACATTATCGTCGCGCATTTACGGTTTAATCAAGGTGTACACGTAAAGATAATAGCCGATTAATGTTTCAACGTTGTTTGTACACCGGTTTTCGCGCAGGGCGAAAAAAAAAAAGAGACACTCATCCCTTTCCCCACTTTAAATCCCCGCCAATGAACGATGCACAGGTATATAAATTAACCACAGGTGCACAGGTGTTGCCGCGCCAAACGCGTTCGCCGATTCGTGGAAATAAATCATTATGACTCGTGTTCCCCGCATCCTGCGACACTATCGTTCCACAGAATCTAACCCCGTGTATCACGATATTTTTCGAACCGTTTTTTTACCACTTTTTTTCTCATCACATCCTGTATACGAAGTTAATTTAACCGAGAATTTTCTTCTTGTTTTTTTTTTCAATCGATACAATTTTCTAATATCAGTTTTCGACGTCAAAATTATTTTGACGCATCTCGTGTTGTTAAAAGAGTTTTTTTTTTTCTATTTCGCTTTTGTAATGCGAAATATAAGCAGATTTTAAGATTTTAAGTCGATACAACTTGGGCACAGAGTAAACTCTACTTGTTAAAGTACTTGTAAAAGCAAAGATTCTTGAATTCGATAACGTTTTCTTATCGAATTACAAACTGTAATATATGGATACCTAAAAGTTTATATAATATCTTTTCAGAATCAAATCGTAACATTATCTCATAAACTACAAACTTATTTATGAAAAATTAATTGAAACATAAATATTAGAAATAAAAGCATCAAGTATTATCAATCTAATAAAAATAAATTTCTTTCTTTTGCTTCGACGTAACTTGTATAACCGAAGAAATTCGCTCAAGATATTTAATAATATAAAATTTAAATAATTAAACACGAGAGAAATTATCTATAATAATTTCTTGAAACCATCATATGCTATTAAAAATAAGTACATTGTTACTTTATCGTTCCAAACGATCCATAATAATCAATAAGCAAAAAGTGAACTTTTGATTTTCCATTAATCATCGTCCCCGCGAACAACGAATGCTTGCTGTTGGAAACGGATGTACGCTATTGACGTTGGTAAGTAATACACGCGCGCAACAATATTCCTCGAACGCGATCAATCGATGTCGCGCAAAGTTATCGAAACGCATGGTAGCAGCAACTGCGACGTCAAATGTATCGGTTAATTCTCGTGAATAAATCGCAATTATCCGTTGGCTCACGCGATTCTGTCGTTACAACGGTGAACCACCACGTCTTTCCACTAACCGTTCTTAAATTAATCGCACGCTCGCCAAAACAGATACATCATCGAAGACGATGCATCTTGCATGATACGCTTGTTAATCGTTGCCGATCGATTTACGGAGGAATTTTAGAGGAGGAAACTTTGAAATTTGAGAGAAAATGCATACTTCTTTTTTTCTTTGTTTTTAAATAACGCTTATTTCATCGAGATGTAATAAAGGAATTAGAGTTAGGATTTTTGCAAAACTTTAGAAATTTAAAACTTTGTGAGATCTTGAAAATTCATACTTTTTTTTTTCTTTGTTTTTAAATAACGTTTATTTCAACGAGATGTAAAGAATATTGGGTATATTCTGGATAAATAATTTGCAAACAAAAGGATCGTTTAATTAATGTTCGAAATTTCTGAATTATTTTCAGAATATTGTGAAAAATTCGAACGAGAGAATCATTTCTATTTCATCCGAACTGCAAAACATACAGACAAACGTATGTACAAATAATGCCCGATTTTCTAACGATTTTCACGGAAGGGATTGGAAAGGGGGCGGAATAATAAAACGATAGGAACGAAAACACACGGTGGACCGTTTACAGTTGCCAAGCGAAATAATCATGCCGCCAATATTAGCGCGATAATTCATTCGAATCGAATTCCTGTTGATTCGGCCAATGTACAAGTAAACAAAGTGTGTTCCTGGTCAAAATCCATCGGTCAGATTGCGCGAATATTTCGGTTAAAATTATATATATATATCGTGTGTCAATCGTTGCGCTATCCGATATGATGTTCAACGACTAATTTCAAATTGTTCCGCAGTTTCCGGCAAATTAATTCGCGGAATCACGGCCGTACGGCAAACAAAATTAAACCTGTAATCGAATACAATAAAGGCTTTGACTGCGTTTAAACAAACATCGTGTCGGGGCCAATAAGTACACCTCTCGACAATTTGCAAACGTTTAATTTGCAATGACTCGCAAACTAAATGTCTTTGTTCCCATTTTCTCCTCTCCGCGCGAGAAATACGAGATAATTAGCGAATATTACGCGAACATGAATTTCACCTTTAAATTAATTTCATCGAATCAACAAGCGATAACACCGCTGATTGATCAAATTCGATTTCAACGTCGGGAATTACGGACGCGTTAATAGCCGACTAATCGATATTATATCAGGGAATAATAACTGGAAAAGAATACGTATACACTGCTACCATCGCGGTAGCAATAAAGCGAACTCGAGTTATCAATTGGAAATAGAGTTAACTGGATCAAGTTTCGCGATGAAAAATTGTGTAATAATTGTTGTTTTTATTTTCATGATGATGAATTTTTGCAAAAATTGTAGCGAACGAAATTTTCAGCTGGAAAATTATAGATTACTCGAGCGAGAACGTTGCGAAAAGACACGTGATAAATTAACCCACCACCAATTTCATCCTGATTAAACATAGATACAGTAATAATGAAATACACGTAACATAAACTTCCACTCAAAATAACGTACCGAGCAAACTATCGAAGCTTCCTCTATCCATCCCAGTAACACCTGTTCGACACTCCCGTAAAATACATCATCGCTAATTGAAATCACAGCGTGTTACAAAGCCGCAACAGAGGTTCTCAAGCTGTTTGCTTTCCATCATCTTTCCCTCTATATTCATTCACATCTCAACGAGAGCAATAAATATTACTTTTTCTTAATTTTTTCGAAAGAAGATACAAGTTTCCAATAATCATGAATCAAGTATAAATACATATCTTAATATCGAATATACAATATTCATCGATCGATTCTCTTCTTCACATTTCAAATCTGCTGAACTGATCTCTTTCCAAGATAACTACATTCTCATCGATTAAAAATTAAATCGAAGTAGACGCATCTGCATTTAAACAATCTCTAATTAATCTCTACCTATATGTACATATACATAATTGCCCAAATAACTACACCGAACAAACGAGAAAGAAATCGAGGAGAATTTTTCTCCCACCAGGAGGGAGGGCAGAATGGCCAATTACCAATCGACCAACCACCACGGTTTCGAAATTCGACCAACGACAGCAATACACGAGGGGGTAAACAAGCCGCGAGGGTCGCCCCGGATTTGCGGAGGGACGTCGAGGGATCGCGATTATCCGCGCGCGATTACGCGCGATAACGGTGTCGGAGATCACGATGGATACGGGGGCAAATGACGGAAAAATACGAGTCACCGGTAAACAGCCGATCGATCGATCAACCGCGGTTGGCGCGTGGTGGAGACCGGAAACGGACCACCATCTCCTATTGCGACACGGTAAGTCCTCTTTCAGCCATTGCAGCGTGATGAATCGTGCCATTTAAGAAAAATATTTATCAAATTTATTTATAATATTAACCCTTTGCACTTGTATTTATATTTAAGAAAGTTATCGATCAAAATGAAAACATTTTTCCGGGAATATATTAACTTGCCGTTTTAGTAGAGAAATTTTTCAAAATTTTTAAAAAATAAATGAAACTAATTTCTAAATTGGAAAGAACACGTAGAAATAAACGCTCCAATACTCCGCTCGAAAATACAATCTTGTATTACGATAGCTATAAATATATAAGCTATAAAGAAGATTGTTTTATGAATAAAGGATCTCGGGAACAAAATCAATGGCGACGTAAAAGGGTTAATATATTTGACGTGTCTCTATTGATGAACTGACTAATTATTTTAATATGTTTCTGATTAGCTACGAGACAGATCTTACAGTTATAAGGTAATATTATATGTGTAAATATATTCCATGAATATTTAATTCTGTAGTATTTAATTCATTGTTCTAATGAACAATCCGTGTAGCTGTCGCGCGAATGCTTATCCATTATATTTCTTTCTGTATTTTGTCTCGATTCGAAGCAAGTCCTCGATGACAGACAGGAGTGACAATACGCGGAATCGAAATCGCAATTCTGAATCTCACGAGAGTCGTTGTTCGAATACTTTCATCCACATACATCCGTGAATGAGGACTAACACACACACACAGAAAAGAGAAGAAAATAAATTTTTGAAACAGATAAACGGAAATATATATTTTTATTTCTACGAGTGATACGGGACTTTTCAAATAAACTCGAATCCTTTCTCGAATAATATCCCCTACCTATATACATACATATGAGAAATAAATATTCCACGAATAAACAAATTTTTAACTTTATAATTTTAAACTAATTCGATTAAAAAAAAATCTATTCAAAAATCGGTCCATAAATACTCTTCGAATAAAATGTGCCAACCTCGATCCGCTATAATCCTCCCGTTGTTATCGGGAATCGCGTGAATTTAAAGCCGTGGATCCCGTGGATCGGTTGAAATTTAGAAATGGCGTCGAGTTGTAATTAACGTGGTCGCGCTACGTTAGACGCCAATTATCACGACACCAAAGGTATCGACTGGTAGCTATTTAGCCCCAATAGTCGGGTTCAATGGATTTTGCACGGGTTGAGATAGTGGCAAATGCTCGGCACGCGTCGATATCGCGGGATGAACGAGGCTGAGACTCGCGTACAGCACACAGAGGATTGGGCAATCGCGTTTCTGTCTTCCGTGAATCCGATTATATTGGAACAGGAGAAACGGAGGAGTGGTTTAGAGGGTGAAATATTGGGCGACGTGATAAGTAACGTCGGTTTGAACTGCCAAGGTATGTCTATTTACCTCGATCGAGGTTCTTCCAAGTTAGTCAACTTTGTTCCTGATAAATTTCGTTAAGGGTGGTACGCGATTAGTGTTTAATTTTCTTAATTCCATAAACTTGCTTGCTGTTTCGAGCAAGTATTGTGATGTAAGTAAATTTCAAGATATTCTGTAATATAGTTTTCGGTTTGTGGAGTCTTAAACGATTGATTAAATAATTCGAGAAAGCCTGAATGAATGTTACAAAATTTTTCAGCGGTCGAAAAATGTTGCGGCAAAAGAAATGTTATCGAGAAAGAACTAAAGAAACAATAAAATTTTAATATATATCGTGATCGTTGCCTGCGTTTAAAATCCTTCTGTCAATTAAAAAAATGCATGATTGTTTCACCGATACCACGGTGAAATATTGATTCGCTGCATAATTCGTCACTGACAGATCACGTGCAATCAATTTCCCATTATCTCCAAACTTCAAATCGTGTCTTATATTCTTTTCATAATTAAACAGAGATTAGAATTCACAAGACAACGAGTATTCTTGGGGAATAATATAAATAAAATTCTCAACACTTCAAATTCAATTTTCAATATAATTGTATATGTACAATTTGTTAAAGAAAATATTTCGACAACTCACTTTTCAAGTTTTTAGAAAGAACGATCATCGACACAGGATTAATTAAAGATATTGATAAATCCACGGATCTACGTCAAACACACATTTCCCAATTTCGAGACACGCAACAATCTATTTTTATCTACGCTGATAAATCACAGAAATCCTTCAAATCCCTTCGTGATACATCTCGCGACCGCATACATCTTTAACATCCGAAGATTAACCCGTCCCGATGGAATATTCACGGGGATATTCCCACCAAGAGATAAAGATTTCCTTGGTAATATTCACAAGACAACGAGTATTCCTGGGGAATTCAATTGGGAACCGGTGGTACATCCGAGCCACGGAGTTGGTGGAGAAAATGGACAATGAAACGGCCGCCCCTATTAATTATTCCAATTAACCGCGAGTGTCTCTTGCGCGATTCTTTATTTAACCGAGACAGGTTACCATCGCAATGCTACGAGGCACTGAACTGTCTAATCAACGTCTTTTGGAGCAAAACTGAAACTCTCGAGATTTATGATTTATGCGAGTTATGCACGATGATATATTTTTTTAACGAGGAGAAAATTTGGGTAAAAATTATTAGTTAATTAATACGAAGCGAGAAGAAATGGAATTTTTGGATAAAATTATCCAACACGATCCTTACGGAATATATCGTGGAAAAATAAATTGTTCTTCCCTGTAGAATATGGGTGTTATTTATTCGACACGGTGAAAGGTCGAGAAAAGATTGAATGAATCCCACGGTAAGAAACCAAGGGACCAGAAATAGCCTGTCGTAATTTTCGTCGATTCTCAATGACCTGTCATGAAACTATGACGAAGTATATACAGTCAATCGCACTAATAGACACGCAGCGAGAGGTCCAATTTCCCCTGTCACGTTTTGCACCAAGTTGCAGGATTGCATGTCGCAAAATTGGTAAGAATCCGAAAAATTTGTATACCATTTGGTATCACGAAATCATTAATCACGTCGTAATAAACCCAATCTGTGCATAGAAAAATATTTCAGATTATGAATTGTACAATTATGTAAAATTATTTGCGAATTTTTTCTAAAAAAAAAAAAGGATAATCTCTCTTTCAGAAAAGGGATAAAGTGAAATAAAAACATAACACGTAATATTCGATTAATAACGTTGATGCATACTAAAGATTTAAATTTTTAACTAAGAATCTTACAAGTTCTTACAAGGCAACAACAAAGACTTCCTGCAAAACCTGGAAAATTAAAAAGAAAACGATAACTGAAATATTGCCTGATCAACACTTATATATTGGCCGGTGAAATTAAAAATCTTTCAAAAAGTGTACATCAGTATGCGCATAATCGTAAAGGTAACGATCATGTTTATGCAATAACTTAAACTTTGCGTATACAGCCAAAAATATCCATAACCATAAAAAAGAATTTATTGCTACTTCCAACATTTCGTTCGCGATATCCATTTACTGTATTTCACTTTCTCCTCCCTTAAGGACGCCATCATCTTCCTCAAGGACATCCTCCGCACGTATACTAATTTTCAAGAAATCCTATTTTTACCGGTTGAAACAGTTACATAAAAAAAAAAAAAAAAAAGATATACACGGATATTATTAACACATGACACCTCAATAAACCGTAAGCATAAATTTGCTGGTTAATTTATCAATCGCCATTACAACCCACTATAAATATCATTCGAATACGTAAAAAAAAATCCAAATATTAAACACGCCACAAGCTATCGAATGTCCCGTTTAGTTAAAACCCTCTCTGTCCCATTCCCAGCATCGCGCGATGCTAAACACGCGGAAGACATTACGATGCAACCACTCGGATATGCGTTCGTAAGGATACCTATCTGTGTATACTTTTACCAATGGGGGAGGCGATTCCACGAACGAAAGAAACGGCCGTGATGAAAATTAATAACTGCGCCCTTTTGCAAATAATCATGTTCGCGTAAAACCGTTTGAAACTATTCAGATGGGAAACTTTTGCTGATCATTCGATATCCCTCCTTTCGATGGAATTGAGATATCGTAGTTTTATCTATTATAAAGCTATTGTCTTCGATGATCTCGCCTTTAATATATATAAAGAAGGTAGAAGATCGTTTCAAGTATTCAGGTTAAAATATCTTTTGTCGTTGATGGTATAATTTTAATCATTTTCGAAATATTTTTTAAATAAGTTACTTTTTTAATTTTAATTAGAAGAAAAATTAGATTAAATAATTCCTGATTAATTAAAATCAAATTATATATATATATATATATTCGTATTAAATTTGAAAATTTAATTTTTTTATTTTGATTTCTAAAATTGATATCCAAAAATAAATAAAATAACTCAAAAGAATGATTTTGACAACACGTCATAATAAATCATTGAAACCCGCGCTCAATTCCAAAACAATTAGCAAACTTTTTCAATTCCTGATACGAGATCAACAAACACACAAATGACAAAATATCGTGTCTAAGTCTCGAGAGAACATAGTGAGCCAGTATTAGATATCAAGGAAGGTTAATTAACGTACTGCGACGTAATTAACTTGCTTTGGGCGAAAGTACTTAGCAAACAGGCTTTAATGGAAACTGTGAAAGCATTTAACAAGTAAACAAAGACGATACGTCAAACAGCTGTTCCTCTTTCACCTCGAATCCTTTTTAACCCTTGAACGAAACACGAAAAAGCAATGGAAAAACTCGAGTCTGAATGAAGATTTCCTTTCTATTCTTCATTTCTTTTATTTTTTCTCGTTTCTAGACAAAGATTACCAAGAAGAAACTACGAGAACTTTTCTTAATAAATTCATTGCGATAATTACACGAGATATATATATATTTTATAATTATCACGTTTTCTCGCATTGTTTCCTCGCACGGCGTGACGAGCACGTGTTTGTCATTCGTACAATGCATCATTTGTATCACTTGTATGGCGTGAGAAAATTTGAATTCGCCATTGTTATGATAATACAATTATCTTGCTTTCGTAAGTGGAATGATAGATCGAGAATATAACGAAGCCAATGATGGATGATGAGGATGATGAGGCAATGATTTTTTCTCGAAATAGACTTTTCATAGAATAGACATTTCGAAGACGGTGAAATAATTTAGGATCTAGTTTAATAAAAAAAAAAAAAGCAAATTATTTTTAATAACCGTCATAATTTTTGCAAAATGATTGATAAATTTTAATTACATTTCATTGATAGTGAATTATTTGTTCGACTAGATCTTGATCTGACTTGTTCGCAAATATTATTATCGTATAAGGTTGATTGATGGACACAATATTTTGTTAAATTTAATAAAATTTCTTTGCTGAATTTTGCTCGTGGGAAAATATTTTTACAATTTTTATATTATTCTTTGAGACGCACGTGAAATAACATTTGGTACGATATTAAAATATTTCTTTGATGAATCCGAGCCTCTATCGTATTAAATTATTATAAATTATTGTAAATTTATTCTATTATATTCAGACGAAAACTTTTGTTCAATAATAGTTGAAATGTAAGTAAAATCGTTTCGTATCATTATCCAAAAATTTCTTAAATTTTTCTAGTTTCATATTCATGAAATTTAAAAATTTTTTCGGATTTAAAATTTTTTCAAATGTTAGTTTTACAATATTAAAATTTTAAAATATTAAATTTATTTTATGAAAAAATTATCCATACGTTTCTAAAAACGATATGTAACTAGAAGATTGGTTGGAATAGAGAAGATTATCTTTTTCCGTTTTTCAAAATGACTATATTTATTTCCCGGCTTCTGCATACCATTGAACTCATGCGGAACCCATTCGTCCAATTTCTCTTTCTGTTTGAGTTTAGCGAATAATTGTAAAATGATGCAGTTTCATGCGAAATTTTATCTCATTTATCATTTATTGTTCTCTCCTTTCAATAGTTTCCAATTACATTTTCTATTTTACATATAACTTTAATCTATTTTCCTATATATCTTTTCAATCCACCCATAAATCAATATGAGTTTTTTTTTTTTTTTAAATTAAAACCTTCGACAGTTTTTATAATAAATATTTCAAACCCAAGTTCATAGAAAAATTTACGATTTCGGTGATTCGTGAATTCCAACAATTCCAACATTTCTTAATATTCAATGCACGTGTAATTCGCAGGGAATTCCTTCTCAAACAATTTCAAACTTTAAAGAAAGCACAATTCGGTATGCATCAACATAACAACATTACACATCTCTTTTAATACTATTAAGAGAACGTGATAAAAAATTAATAATCAGAGTTTTAAATATTGCTCTTAAATAAAACTCGAATATAATCAAAATATGTTCAAAAACGATATTCTAGTTTTTCGTTTGCTGTTCCAAGAATACGTAAGACAAACATCACAACAGGTTCAACGAATGAACGAATCTATAACGAGATCCATTTAACGAAAGGAATGCAAGAAATCATCTTCTTGGGAGCAAGAAGATAATTGCTATTAGAACAGCTCTCGTAAAAATAGCGAAACTACTCTACTCTCGAGAAAAAAATCGATGCTTAATGCAATTTTGATATCACTCGTATCCCGGATATGTGTAGTTTTTCTTAAGAACATCTTCTGCAAATGTTCTCTTCTCGTTCAATAATAATTGATCAAAAATGAAAAATGTGAGAATAGTTGTCGAGATATATATATATATATATATATCTATTACTGGAATATAGAAACGATAAAACGGAGAACAAGGAAACGAATTGTTCCAGAGAGTGTTACGGAATTCATACACGACACCAACCACGTACCAGAAGGGTTAACATACGTATGTCGGTCGTGTTCAGCTTCACGTACGTATGTATCTGCACGCGTGTACGCGTAATTTCACAAATGATCGCCTTTTGTGCACGGCCTCGTAAATATGCGAAATTACGCCAACGATTGCCGCCTTTCTCGACGATTTTCAATGCTCGTGGAAAATCGAGGATCGAGTCGAAATATTGAAAAAAAAAAAAAAAAAAGTGGGGGAGTGCTTGGAATTCGATCCATTTGTGCTTGATGAGATACAAGTAACAGCGAGAAAATAATAAGAATGAGAATATGGCTGTCGAAAGAATAGCACAAAGTATTATACGCTTTCAGTTACAGGATGCTCGAGGTTCGATCTGTTTGTGATAAGAGCTCGATAAATATCGTGAAAGATACGATAAGTGAAATGTAAATAATAATAATAAAAAGCGAGAATGTTGAGAATAATTTTTGTCGAGAGGAACACGCGTATGCTTTCCCCTTGTAACGATTTACTAATGGATTCAATTTGTTTCGCCAAGTGTTTGATAAATATTGAGAAAATTGAAAATCGTTTCGTTGCGTTTCGTACAGCTTTTGGAGAGGAAAGAGAAACGATGACCTCAAATCCAAATCTTTCGTTTGAACAATTAACGTTGTTACTAGATCCGATAATTCAACTTTTGTTTCATTTATTAAAATATATATATTCTTTTTTTATATGTATATATATATATAATTACGACAAAAATATTCACGAATATTACACTTTCACAACTTCACTATGAAACTTTAATATTCGCAGGAACGGTTAAGTTAGAATCATCGCAATCACTCAGAGATTTGTCAGAATCAATTATATCGTCCATCCGCGGTTAAAATAAAAGAAAGAAACGAATACCAACGAATCCCTCGCTAAAAAGAGGAAAAAATCGATCCCAAAGGATAACCGATCAGCGAACCGTCAAAAGACGCGTGGAAAAACCTTTCTCTCCATCGCAACAGTATTAGTTTCCCCGATCTCTCACGTTCCGTTCCGTTTCGCTTCACAAAAGAACAAGTCGCACGCTAGATTTCACGGCTCTGTTTTTAGAATTTCATTTGTCAGCGAAGTTGCCATGAATTCTTGGCAACGTGACAGCTCCCGGTTGCGTCAAGGAAACGATAGATAAGGGGAGGGAAATGGAAGGAGAGGCGAATGCGAGAATACGTGACTGTACGGCCACCCGTTATACACCGAGGATATACACTCGGTCGAAGTGTTTGATCTTTCCTTGACTGTCGGCCAATACTAACGACCGCGAAACAAACCAATTTTCCGGAAATTCCTCGAATACGACGAAACATTCCTCCGTTTTATCGCATCGAACTTGAAGGGGGAAAAGTCTTTCTTCTTCTATCTTCGATGAAATCGAATTGGAAAATTGATATTAGAGTTTTCGAATGGAAAATATTGGATATAAATGTTGTTGAAGAAATGCACGAGAATGGGAGGGCTCGATTAAACGTTCTCTCGAAAAAAATGCGACGTCGCTGATGAAATAGTTTCGAGTTTTGTTTTTGTTCAAATTATTTCTAACTCCTCGATTTTTCGCTTCGCGTTTAAATTCGTGAAACTAATATTTTTTCTGAAAAATTGGAAAACGAGAGAAGTGAAAATAATTTGAAATCAATCTTTCGAAAGATACACGGAATATTTGAAATATACTTTTGCAAAATATCAATTCTTTGATCAACTGTGCTGCGTATTCTAGGATATCGTGAATTTTACATCATATCAATTTTTACATAAAATAACAATTTGAATGTACCTATTACGTGTTAGAAATATTTTGTCATTGAAGAAGAAAAGAAATTTCAACGCGTTACATCGATTCAAACAAATCTCGATAAATCCTTAACTTGTTCTTTCCAAGACGAAATATAAATAGAGAATTGAATCGATAAATCGATTCAAATAAATCCAGTAAAAATCTCCACAATACCTTAAATTTGAAATTCACTTCTACCTGTATTATTATTACACGAGATGGAATCGAGTATGTTCGAATGAATTCCAAAGCATCTGTTTATACGGAACTGAAGAAGATGGCGTACATTAATAGGCATTCGAAGGATTATTTTACGTGATCAGCATCCCACCAACCTGCTACGTACTTGAATACGCAACGAAGAGGAAAGCTCGACCGCCGATGAAAAACTGCTTGGTATTCTTGAGAAACACGCTCGAGACGCCTGTTTAGAATCAAACGTGTACGATACACACGTGTGGCTATAGGCTAAATATATATATATATATACTCGAAAAGAAGAAAAAAGAAAGAAAGAAAAAAAAGAATAAACCGGAACAGATTTTACAAAGTCGTCTCAATGGAATCGATTCATCGATCACGTTACACGTGTCTTTCACGCGTACAAGAAAAAATCGACGTCCGATTGATTTCATTATTGGCGGGATTGGCAACGTCACGAGTATCGCTGAATCGACGTATCTCCGGCGCGAACAAACGCGGCCAATTTCGAATACATCGGTATCCGTGTGAATTGAAACGTTTCGCGAGGTGAAAAGGGTTTCCTCGAGCGGGAAAGATTATCAACGTGTTTTCACAACGCCGCGTTCGCTCCAGATTTCCTACAGAAGATCTAGGAATGGAGTGATTGAAAATGAAAAAACGTTTCTATCGAAAATTGCTATCGATATTTTAACGCCAATGATTAATTTTTAATACAATTACGGATTGGTTTCTTCGTAAATGTCGAAAAGTAATATAAAGATGTAGTTGTTCATTCTTTGACAAATATATTGTTGATTCATTCTCTAACTATTTTTGAATCGTATTTCGACACTTTCTATATTTACAAAAGGAATATTTTATTATTATTTCGTTGAATAAAAGTCTATTCACGTTAGAAATTCGACCCGAGATACTTTTGTATTCTTCAAAATTCTTGACGCATTATAATTCATCACTCGTGGAGAACATTCGTTTAAATTTAATTCTAATATACTTGCAATTTGGCAATCTCTATCCTTTTCCAAATTAATCGAAATTCTCGTTTTATATCGTTACAACAATTCGACAGAAATAACGATATAATCCCGCGAGAGAAAAAATTCTGAAAAAAGAATAAATAACGCGGGAAAAGTTCAGAAATAACCGGGGAGAGGGAGGTTATGCGTTGAAATCATGCGGTCACGGACGGAAATTATGCCATTTAAAATCAGGAATCCCGTATATACACCAGCCAGGAACCCGATAGTTGCACCAGGAAGGAAACTCGGCTAGAGAGTCAATTTGTAGCCTCGCGTGTTTATTGCTATGTGGCGGTTCTCGTTCGTTGATAAAGAGGTAGGAATTCAGGGTTCGGCAAGTTTGAGGTAATAGTGGCCTAGATCGCGGACAGTTTTATCGAGGGAGGTGTCCATTTTAGAAACGTTTATATAAACGAGACAGCTGTATGTTTTCGTCTGGACGGAATGATAAAGATTTTAGAGAGATTTATCAGACGATTGTAATGATATTCAGAACGTGTTTCGAAACATTGGCAAATAACTAGTCTAAGTGGTTTCACAGGTGGAAATGGTTCGGTATGCGTGGAATCTATATTTGAATATTGCTTCGTTGAAATTTATAGCAATAGAAATTGAATTGAATCGATGTAGAAATTTCACGCGAATATATGGATTTGAAGAATTTACATTCTGTTGTAATATAATCAATTTTTCTTGTTATCCTTCGTTTTGATCCATTAGAATCATGGAATAATTTTTTTATAATTCTTTATAAATTCTTCTACACGATCTTGTTACCTCGTTCCAAATAATGTCGACCTCCAATCTATTTTCAGACGAGCCGATATATTCGAGCCATCAATCGGCATGCGAAATAAATTGTAATAGGATTTTTAATATTTCGTATTATATTCAGACAAGATGTCTTATTTAAATAAATAAGTAAAATCCTATTCGATCGGATAATCTTGAATTCTTACGGAATTACAGAATTAATAAGGGCGATCTATATTTTACAAGAAGATTCTTATTGCTTAATATTAAATGAATTGTGCCGATAAAAAACGGACGATAAAAGTGCCCTCCGTTAAAAACGATGAATTTAAAACGACGGGGAGAAATGATCGAAATACCTGGCGGATTAAAAAAATCGGCTAATAAATCAACCGACATTATTAAACGAGGATATTAACGGTGGAACAATAATAACGTTTAAAACCGATTAACAGCACGCCTGTATATATCGGGAAATGGCAGAAGATATTTTAGGAAAATTCCATAAATCGGATTAAGTCGGCTAAAGCAAACGCGGCGAGCAGTTTACAGGGGGAAAAATGGAAAAGCATTCCCAATTAAAAAGCTCGGTGGCTCGAGCTAGGGAATTAAATTCGAGCCCGCGTGTACCGTGCATCATCAGGAATTTAGGATCGTAACGAGCCTTGTCACCTATGAATTATTCCGCAACCTTGTATCGCAATTATGTGATCGGTGTGAAGCTTCGTGCATAATCATAAAGAGCAATCCAATCGGTGTTCCTTGATAATCGATATTCCTCGTAATCGGTTAAAGCCGATACACGACACCGAAAATCCAGCTGTCGTTTAATGGAATGACAACAGGAAGGCAGATAGTCGAGTTTCTTATAGATTTTGAACATTAAGTAGATTTTATGCAGTAAATGGATTGTGGATCTTTATGCAAATTATTATATATATATATGTGATAGTTGAATCTCACTCTAATAATATCTCTAATTATCTTAAAAAATAGAGAATGATATTTTTCGGCAATACAAAGCAATCATTATTTGAGATTCTGTTTGCTGCTCAGACTTATCGAGAATTGAAATAAAAACTTTTCTATTAATTATTCAAAGGAATAATATTATTTTATTAAAAATCGATCTCGTAATTTCTTCGATCAAGGCACGTCGATAATTTTAAAAATTCTTCGAGATTCTCCTCCATCGATTAATCAACTCGAGGCAAACTCGACTCGAAAACTACCTGAAATAGATCTGCCATCTTCCGCCGAAACGGAAATTTCATTTAACAGTAAATTTTCCCTGCTATCTGAATCTAGATAAATTAGCTTTCTTTATGTATACCCGAGGCTGATACCTAACCTATTTAGGGATAGCAAGCGCCACTGGTTTCTGCTTACCTACGAGAAGGGACCCTTCGTGGTAATGATGATCGATATCCCGCACAACTGTTGCGGTTAATGCCCATTTCGGATGGTGCGGAATTGAATGCGTATTACGCTGCTCTAAATACCATTTTCTCTCATCCTGTCTTGAACCCGAGAATTAGCAGTGTATAAGCAGTTGGATATTAATCAAATTTTCAGGATTATATCCTCCTCCCTCCCCTCCATGATCATGAGTTCGTTAATTGTGTACACACACCGATGGTTGGATCGGTATTAATTTCGAGTCGGGTAAAATGGAATTACTTTGCGATTATCATCAACATACTTTGATTATTAACGTGCAACTTTCATTTTATAACGATGAATACTTGAAAAAGAAGAATTTCACATCGTCGAGTTCGAGTTATAGATTCTTGTAAAAATGCATCAAGTAGATTTTTATGCAGTAAATGGATCGTGGCTCTTTATCATTCAAATTATTAACATGCTATATATTCTTCTTCTGATAAAAGATGAAATACTTTTCTTTCGTTCTCATCTCGTATTTAAAACGAAATTTTAATGCGGTCAACATTATATCGAAAAAAAAAA
Organism: Apis florea; assembly: GCF_048593485.1. NCBI lineage: Eukaryota > Metazoa > Arthropoda > Insecta > Hymenoptera > Apidae > Apis > Apis florea. The sequence continues at coordinate 32,533 of NW_028256850.1, read as the reverse complement.
AAAAATAAATTTACTAAACGAATTTGGCAACGCACGATCTGGAAATTGAAGATGCCCACCAAACAGGCGTAACTTTTTGGAATGGCGCGATCGATTCGGTCGGCGGTTTCGTTGGGAATTTACTTACACGATCGAAGTTTCCGCTCAATGTCTATTCAACTTTGACGCCGATGAACTAGGGCCCGGAGTTAATTACGCCGGGACATGCCGATGCGGACTATGGGAACGGTCCATTTGTAGCGGTGAATTGCACGTTTCTGCAGGCGAGACCCGTTTCCCATGACAGAGTTAGCTGGAAAGAATTCTTCGACTGTTTGGAATAGTTAATTAATTAGACCGAGTGGCCAAAGAAACGAGAAGATCGTCAATCACACGCGTGCCACCGGCGAGGATTTCCTCGTGGTTATTGCACGAGAAATCGATATCCGGGCTAATAGGCGCTGTATACACGAAGATATATATTCCATAATAATAATTAAAGGGGCGAGATACGATAAGAATTTCATCTTCGAAACAATTTTCCTCGAAGACGAGAATGAGAGCGTGGAAAACGATATGCTTGTATTCGTTAAAAAGTATTCGATGTTCTTGTATTTATAAACGTGAATAATTGTCAGGAAGGCGTTCGAAATTAGCAAGCGGCACACATTATAATCCACGATTCCAAGGACGATTCGACGCGAGTATGCCACTTGTCTATTTATTGCACGGCACGGTCATATTCGGTGGTTAAGGCGCGGGCCTCGGGCTTCATTAAGTCTGCGGTAATGGCGATCGATATCCCGCATGACTATTCCGCGGAATGTTCTGCTTAGAATCGTGTTCACCCACGCCACAAAACTTTTCGCCCTTTTTCCATCCAACGTCCAATAACGTCACCATTCGATCGTTGGAACGCCGTTCGTCCAATTGTTCCCTGCCAAACCATTTCCATTTTCGAGGACGAATCGATATTATGTCGCGCAAGCAAACTATATGCTACGTTTGTAATTTGTTGCGTAGTTATCTTGGGAATAGAATGAGATTTCTTTTCTGTTATTTCTGGAAATTGTCTAATTGAGAACGAATATCGATATTTAATATCGTATTTTCTCACTAAGAATTTCCATTCTTATCCTATATTTCTAAACTCGATAATACATCGCTATCCTAAAAAGCACAACAAACTTAACAATTCCGATCCTTCTTCGATTAATCCATCTCTCTCGATAATCGTGCATAACCGAGAGAGAAATCAATTACCATCGAACAGGTATCCAATGGTGGATCAAAATCGTGAAAGCCGAGCCACAGATATTGCACGGAAGCGATCTCGAGCAATCGAAAGTGCACAGCCCTTCCGAGGCTGGGAAATATGATAACAGTAATAAAATCTCGGCGAGGAAATGATATCGGGCCAATTACCAACCGCATAATAAAATCATTTTAAAAAGTTGGAGTCGCAACAACGTTTCTCCCCCCCCCCCCCATCCCTGAGGGAGAGATGATGATGGCCTGGGCCCCGTCTTGAATCCACTTATTACACGACAAAGGGTAACTTTATTCAACGATGAAAAGGAGGAGGAGGAGCTCCGAGGCTTGATTAAGTTGCCTGGCTGGGAAACGGTCGATACTCAGACCAGATATTCGCCCGCAAACGTCTGGATTATAATCATGCTCGAGTGCTCGCGAGAAAGTTTCGCGGCCGCCGTTAACGAGAGACTGTAAAATGGCCCATCGATCCGCGCGTCCTTCGCTTGTCTCTTGGATTGTCTCGTGCACGAGGAGGCGAAAGAGTAAATAGCGTAATTTGGATGCGGGCGCCTCTGAGCAAGGATCCCTTCAGGGATCAAATGGTCGCTAATCAATCGGAGGATATTGAAAATTTGGATCTGCTGACGATTCTATATTCGAGGAAAAACGTAAAATGATTCTACGTCTTTGATCGTGAGAAAAGGAGGGGAAGTAAACGTCGTGATGATTCGACGAATGTGGGCGTCTCTGAAGACGCTTACGTTCTTCTTTACGTTATTCGTTGCTGGAAACGTATAAAAATGAAATGTACGAAATGGAATTGGAACAATTGCATCGCGTTGATTTCAAAATCATTTGATCAAGTGAGTGGAGCATTATATGTATTTTCGATCGAACGAGCGCGGCTGCTACTTTTTATCCAAATTATTACGAAAAGAATACGAACAAAACGCGTTACACAAGTTACCAAAATTAGAAAAACAGGCTTACACCTGACGGATTGAGCGAAAAATTGTTCTCTAATTATCGCAAGGTGGACACTGGCAATTTTTTTAAATTAGTTTAAAACGACAACACCGCTAATTAACTGCACGAATGCTACTATTCACCAGAACTGGTACAGATATACTAATGGATTCCAGCTTAACAGAGCCCACCTCTATTTTATATTCCTTTAAAGGTTAGATACACAACAGAGGATAAAGTTTAATAGCTAATATAATTTAAAATTGGAACTACGAGTTTTTCCATTACGAAACTATGCTGTGTAATCATAGATTTCATCGTTGTGAAAATTTCTGCAGAATTCAAGATCGCAACTATAGATAAGATCTTTTCGAGATTCGATTTGCAACTTTATGCAAATTTTTTAAACACAAAAACAGAGAACAAATTCTAATATAATTAAATTGAAAATTACAATCGTAATTTTTCCACCATCGTTACCAAATGATCCTCTATATATTTACAAAATCCAATTTTTTTAAAGGATAGATACAACGAGGAAAAACTTTTAATACCTAGAGCAGGATATAAAATTACGACCATAGATCTCTCCATAGATCACTTTTACGAAACATTCAACACCCGTGCAACAATCGAAACAACGTCTAAAATTTCAAAAAGGATTCACGTTTCAATTTTATCAAACTCGCTCAACAACGTTCACTTTTTACTCCATTTTTATCCCTCTCTTTCTAAAAAAAAAAAAATATTCCAAATAAAACTTACAATCTGCCACGCAAAACAAATGAAAAAAAAAAAAAAAAGAAAAAAGAACAAAGTACTCGACTCGATTCGAAACGCGATAGATCCAGCAAAGAATTATTTTTCAAATAATCGTGGCGATATTAAAAAGCATCTCCACTGTGAAAAACCTTGTGAAAACAGCCCGCACGTATCCGTGGAAAAATCGCTGCGATTAAGCAGGGATCGCGCATCCCCCTCGATAAAAGTCAACAGACCACCCCCCTCTGATCGATAATTTCCATTCGTACGAGCGTCTGTTTATAATTACGAGCAAGGAGGGGTGCTGCCATTCCGCATTATAAGCCGTATAACTCGCATGCAATTGCGCGGGGAGGTCACCCGCAGTTGCACCTATGGCGCGGGTGTGCAGTGTCTCGAAACTCGACACCGGCTGCACGAATTCGAGTGTAACGGGGTTAGATACGTAGCGACAATCAGCCATAGATCGTGTGCAAGAGGAGAAGTTACCCCTTTTAGAGTGGAGAGAGACCTATCTAAACTAGGGGCAGTAACGGTAACAGGGGGATGAATAACGCGTTGAATGAAATATATTAGTTTAGATATTAGGGGCTACAAATTTGGACAACACGTGATTTTGTTATTAGAAAATTGTATTTGTCAAATTTGATTATCTAATATATATATATATATATATTGGATTAATAATTTTTCGTCTCCTAATTTCGGGAAAGTGTTCGATAATTTCTTATCATTCTTTTTTCCCTAATGGATTGAACAATGAAAATTCTATTGTATTCTATCCTACATAAATGAATAACTAAAAGAAATATATAAATATACGATAGTAAAATGAAATTTGAAATTCACAATTGGACGAGTACAAAATACTGTTCAATAATTTTAACACCAAACGTATATTTATCTTTGTGACGGATGTTTCTCATAATACGAAGCAAGAAAGAAAATAAGAAAAATGTATCCATGATTTTTTCTCTAGGGAAAAGGAAATTGCCGCGAAAATTTCACACGAATGTTGAATACGAACGAAGAGACAGGGAATTACGACGTCACTGCTAAGTTTTTGCGTGCACCCTAGCCTGCTTTTAAACACAAACTCAATATTTGGTTAAATTTCACTTGCGCCTCTTTCCGTCCACCCTCTCGAATATAATCCACAACCTGTGTAAATTAACTTTGTATCTACGTGCTCACGCAACGTATTTTGAAACATATTTTAACATTCGGTTCGAGCTCACGCATAAGAATCGCAAATGTATCCCGTTTATAAAGGTCGAAACGTCCAGCCTGCTTCTCCCTTTCTCTCTTGGAAAAGGAAAAAAAGAAAAAAGTTGGCTCGCTTTTTGCCTGGCGAGTCGATGGAAAAATATGCTCGCGCACGTGAAATTTACGGAAAGCTTTTTCCCTGCCTTTATTATACCGTTCAAACTTCTGCTTCAAGCCTCTTTCGTTGAATGGAATTGTTATGGTGTAATTACACTGGGAAAATTTTAACTTTTTCTCGATCTTGTAACGTTTCTTATGAATTTTAACGAATTGTATCCGTAAACCGTATTTTTCCCAGAATCAATCTGAAAGTGTTTCGAAGATTATATAAAATCGAATATATAATTAATAAATAACCAAGTAAGAAAGATTATCGAAACGATCTAAATTCCTATCTTTTCTATACTTATACATTTCAAACCTCAAAATCGAAACGATTATCTAAACGAATCGGTCGAAATAATTAATTAAATATTCGAAAGCAATCTATTTCACGAACGAGATTTTCGAATTCAATTCCATACATCTCAATTTCAAATCTCTTACAGGAACAAAAAAAAAAAAAAGAAAAAGGAAACATCGACTCTTCGTCTTCAATTTAATCAATGTATGCCTTTTCCAACCGTTCTTTCCAACCGTTTAATAATACTGAAATCACATTCCCCCGATACTCAACAAAAGCTATGTAAATTCCCATCGTGTTCACCGCGTAGAGCATCGAACAAAAGAGGAGAGGAGCGAGGCGAATGAAGGAAGAAAACGACGGATCTCGATGCAATCGCGAAATCGATGGAAGAGCACAACCGTTTCCGTGTCGTCGCCGATGAAAAATGAAAACGTACGAATACAACAATGGAATTCATAAAGCTGCAATAACGAAACGTACTACGCCGCCTTTATGTTACGTGTTTTATGGAGGGGACGAGCAATAGCGGTTGCCCCCCGGGGACCGCGAGGGTGGAGGGCCTAACGAGAAGATAAGAACAACGAGAGATCGAAAAGGAGCGTGGGGCGGGTTGGATGGATATTTTGTCAAATTTTTAAACAATACCCTCGACAACAGAGAGGCTGCAAACCGTGCGCGTGCGGAGTAATTGCGACAGAAGAAGGTGTACAACAGTGTAATAACGAGGTATTGTCTTTTCATGGCCTCGCTTCTTTCGTAAAGGAAATGCAATTGCACTTTTCTTTGCTGGAAAACAAAGATGTGTATACGTTCTCTTGAACATATTGAATATTTTATGGGCGAGAGTGTGGAAGAGGGATGCTTAAGGGAAATGTATGAAATTTGGATGCGTTTTGGAATTTTTATTAAATTTTTGTTTCTTTCGAGTTAGACATTATTGAGGAAATTTCGAAGAAAGTAAAGGTGAAATATTTTTTATCGATGTGTGATTTATAATTTCATTTCATTCGTTTGAAATTTTATGTTTCTTCTTTTTTTCTTTTTATGCTCTTGATAAATTGTATGTATTTTGGAAGGAAATCCAAGATTTAAATAATAATTTATATAAGTTTTATAAAATGGATAGAAAAATCTCTATAAAAACGAAAAAAAAGATAGCATAATGGTGTAGTTGTGTCTCGAAATATTGACTTAATAAACGTATATTTAAATAAAAAATATTCTATTTATACAATATCAAAAACGTATATTTATCTTTTTCGACGTGGATATTATTAAACGAAATCGATAACATTGAAAAAATAAATATACAGAAATATCTGAAAAGACTGTGTTCAATATGTATATAAATATATAAATATTTGATCAGATAAATATCGTATTAATCATTATTATTCTGTGTACTCAGTTTATAAACAATCTGTGTGTGCACGAGCAAAAATCAAAAATAAAAATCAAAGAATCTTGACTACGAGAAAAATAAGTGCAATAATTCTATTTCATTTCTTCTATATCCCCACAAGGAAAAGAGAATAAAGAAAGGAAGTAGATATTCGTTTCAAAGAAATCTTCTTACAGAAAAAGAGAAAATACAATCTATCCTGAAATACGCAACCGAGATATCAAAAGCATGAAAAGACGTCAATGTTACACCACTCAATTTTTCCACGACCGGTTTTACGGGTTTTGAATCGAAACCAGGCATCCACTACCAGTTATTCGATTTGCTATGCATATTAAAATAAAATGAATAAGATCGATAAAGACGAAGCTTGTATTCAGGATGTTATAATATATTCGTTGGTAAAATAAAAATAAACGTAAAAGTTGATATGCAAAAATATTGCTTGACGCGATATATATGTTATAACCAATTTAATTTTGCGTCAAGAGAAATAATTCGTCTCACTCTATATCTGTATCTTGCAATGGTACTTCAATTTTTCAATTGTAAAAAGAAAAATTCAATCATATACTTCCAAATATTTGCTTATAAATTATGTATAATTGATTATTCAAATCAGAATAATTATACAAGTTTTATATCTGCAACAATTTTGAATATTCCATTGAATGTTAGATAAATTTCTATACGGATTTTAATTATATTTCTTTCTAAAAAAATATAGATTGGACTAAATTACGAATAGCTAAACGTCAAATTTGAAAATTGTATGTGAATTTTAAAAATTGGGATATGTTCCTCTCACGATTATTTCATGATCAAAGAATATAATATGTAATCAGACTAACTAAAAAAAAATATAAAATTACAAATATAACAAGTATATATATATATTCCATAGAAAATGGGAAAAATTGACCAAGATACACACGTCCGAACAGGGTCAAAAGAGTTAACAAACAAATTTCGATCGACAACTTTTCCCAACTTTTCCCATTCGTCTGAAAGAGAAATACAAATAAAATTACTATGTTTCTAAACTTTTTCCCAACAAATCGTATCGTTGCATAACGCTACAATTACTTAGTTTGTTACTAAATAAATAATTACACGGAACAAATATCCACGACGTCTTCCTCCCAATATTAATGTACATTATCCCCCTTGTATACGTGACGTCCCCTCGAGGATATACGGTCGAAGATTAAGGGGGAATCAAGGGGAGGAAAAGAAAAGCTGTGGGCAATGTACACAACGCGCGGAGGAAATGGGATAAAACCGCGAATATTTGACGAAGTTTTTTAACGGGGAATTAAAAGAGAAAGTAAAATTCCGCCCCCGGAAACGCGAATAGGCAACAACGGCGCGTGGAACAACCGCTAAGGGGGAATTTCGCGACTACATTTCACGCAAACAAGAAAGAGGTGTGGTGTTTCGCGCGATAATTCCCCTGGGAATGCATGGAAGGCAAGGAAATGCATGGAAGATGTACGACGACCGCGTGGAAAATAAAAATAAAATAAAACGGGGGGAATTAGAGTTGCGGGTAAATTTCAGGGGGGAGGGAGGGGAGAGAGAGAGGGAGAATATTTGATAAAATTATTAAAACTTTGGCCGAGTAATGGCGGGTTAATGAAATGAGCAATTTTTAAAATCAATTTTGGTATAACGCCCGGAGGGATTCTACGTTTGAAATTTTGCGAAACGAGTCGAGAAAACTTTTTCTCTCTGGACGATTGTTCATTGATTATTCACTACATTGGCGAATTTTTATTTCGACCGACCGTTCTTCGAGGTTGGTTTATTCTCATCTATTTATTTGGATTGACTTTTCTTTCCATCAACTATTAATCCTTGGCAACTATACAAGTGGAATCGATACTCTGACGTTCTATCTAACTTTGGCGCGTTGAAATCGTGCAATATCTGGGTTGTTTATGAATATCTATATTTTCGTGAAAATAAATTACTCGTAACTTAATCTTCTTTTGTCCAGATATTTTTCTATCTTTAATAATGCATATGTTGTTTATAATAAAAATATATAAACGCATTCTTCTATTTTTGCATTAAAATTTAATATCAAAATTACGAGAAACAAATAAATTCAACTTACAATAATATTATCAATATATTACAATATTAATAGAAATATCTACCTTCAATTCATTTTCCTTTTTTCCAATCAATTCTTCGCTGAATTCGCTACACCTAATCATTCATTCATTCATTCATAACTTAACACTGTATCAAAAAAAAAAAAATCTCTATATCCAAAAACGTAAAATTTAATCCGTCGGTTGTGTTATTCGGATAATAAAGGAAAAATTAAAATAGACGTAGAAGTGGTTACACGTTTCGACGCATCATGAAGCAATATTCTTGCCGAATACGTGCGTGGAAATGGCACGACGTATGAAGAATCTTACTCGATTCACGGTACCTATGTATACATCGAGCGAAGGAGGGTGAATGCAAGCAGTATGTATTCGAGCCGACAACTCCCCGAGGAGGGCTATGGTACAAGTTGAAACAAGTGTGGAATGGGAAATGAAGGAGGCACGCGAAAGGGAGGAGAGAAAGAAAGAGAGCGGGAGGCAGGCAGAGAGAGAAAGGGAAAGGGGTTGCACGAGTCTTCTCCTTTGAGCCTCGAATTGGAACAATGGAAACTGGTTAAGTTCAAACGAATATTCGATAGGATTGCCGACATTCGAGCAAGGAAATGAGAGAAAAATATTAGGAGGACTCTAGTTGACGTGCGTTGATACAATGAAGGATACCTTGTGCAACCTTCACGATGCTATTCCCCGGAAGACTCCCCCGGGAATATAAGGGAGAATGGAGCAAGAAGGGGACTGGGTAATAGGGCTGGGATATTGACATTCATCCGTTTCTGACCTATGATTTTACAGGATAAAAGCGATTAGCAAACGCCATATTGCTCGATCGATTCACCATTACAATTTTTTCTTTTTTTTTTATATTTAAAGGAACCTTGAGAAAGAGAATTACACTGTGAGCAAGTATTGAAATGTAAATTGTAACGAGCGTGTGCAGAGGCTAGCAATTTATGGGTAATGTGTAATTTTATGTAGTGTCGAGGTAATGAGACTATAATCATTGAATGAGTATAATGTATACACAGAGTGTGCACTATTTGGAATTATCCTCGAATAAATTGAGTTAATGATATACTCATATTACATATAGTATGATAAGATATTCTATCAAAAATCGACTTAAAATAAAAAAAAAAAAAAAAGGAAGCATTTTAGTGTTAGAAACTTATGGAAGAAGAGTTTATACGTGGTAGCATCAGCTGTGATAGCAATTGAAATCTCGATTTTCTCATTCAATTCAATCGATAGATTGATATTTTTTTTAAAACAATTATCAATATCATCCATTAGCCTCCAACATATATATATATATTTCAAGAAATAGATTTGATTAAATTTTTCCAAGTATAAATTAACAATTTAACGACGAAATTTAGAAATTTCACGAATAAAAAAGGAACGAGAGAAACCAATGATTTCACCAACGAAAAGTACACACAAAAACAATTCTCTAGAAACAATAAACGCATTCATTCGAAACTATCGCGAAACTATCGGATACGGTTTTTATTTTTGCCAAATTTCCAATTCACCCAAAACTTTCGCGTATTACATAATATATGCAGTTTTTCCAATTTTCCCCCGTTGAAATACACGCGCAGAAATAATTCAAAAGACAAATTGCTCGGAGCGAAAATAACAAATAGAGAACAAGTTAAAACGGTTAGATGGAGAACGGGTGCCAAACGATCCGATTGCGTCTATCAGTTTCGATATCCCCTTGGAAAGTTGGAACGGCAACTTGGGTATTACCTTTGATGCTCGTGCACCCGAGAATCTCGTTCATACGTTTACCCTTCTGCTCGTGTATCAACATGCCCGGCCCGGATAGCCTCGGTAAATACAAGGAAAGGAGGAGCAAGTTGTTCTTTGGACAATTTCTGGGGACGATTCCAAGATTGAAAATAGATCCGGAATAAAGGTCAATCCGGATCCAGAGTCGAGTTATTGCCTGTCGTCCAGGTCACTGAGTTTGAATTGGGGAAAAAAAAAAAAAAAAAAGAAGAAGAAGAAAAGGAAAGAAGAAAGAAAAATTGATATTGAAAATGAAAATCAAAGAATCGTCTTACGCAACGAATGAAATAAGGGATAATACGGTGAGGGAAGAATGGAGGGCACGGATGATCTGTAAGATAGAAAGACGTGTAGCAGCGTGACGTATGATGGAAAACGAAAATTTATTCGATCGACAACTAGAGCAAAAAGGATTCGAACGTAACAACGATACTCTGATCCATCCTCGAGATTCATCACCTCAGATCATTCAATATGTTCTTTTCGATTTTCCAATCGATGAGTCACTTTCTTTTATCTTTTGTACAATGTACAAACTTATGTACTTTTTTTCGTCACGGTATACTTTTAATAATTTAAAAATTTGACGGCATAAAGGAATTTTATTTGGTTTATTGATCGATGTATCTATAATATATTTTGTAAAATTAGCATATGTATATGCGCAATGGCCAGACCCGTAGTCAGGATTTTTTTTATACAAATTCCGAGAAATAAATATTTGATTATATATTACATTTGATAATTCAACTAAATAAATAATTTTCATTTCAGGAGGGGCAATGGTTGAGAATCACTGGTGTACAAATATAACTCGTGATTCCTTTCTTCTCGTAATATAAAACAAAAGTTGTTTTCGATAGTTGTTTTTCACCAGTGTGGATATTGTTTTGAGAGTGAAAGCGAGTGTCCACTCACGAAAAATACTCTCGAGAGCAATTGCAGAGAGTTGAAATGCATTCGTACTATTACAAAGCTACGGTGGTCACGGTTAGTATTTGAATAGGTGGTCGTTTGGGAATACCCGTGTGTTGTCGGCAATGGTTCGGAACCATCTTAAATTGTACGATACCTGTTAAAGGCCGCAACAGTCAAGTAGCCAGTTAAGTAATAAATAATAACATTGACAGTTTTATCGTTGTGGATAAACACTCGTGAAATTGCCTTTGAGATTTATTCTGATGTTTTTATAAAATAGAATGATGAAACCAATTCTTGGATGATCGTCAGAATTAACAGTAATTATTATCAATTGCATATCAACGTGTTTGATATTTAATTTAAATTAATTTTGTGACAATATACAACGAAACTAAATATTAATATTCATCGAAATAATATTTTAATGTTTCGTCATCCTGAATTTGTAAAAACAAATTCAAAAGGATTGATTTAAAGATATTTCTTTCCGACAAAATAAATTTACACAGGACTCGTTGTGCACAGAAACTTTCATCAAAAGTGAATTTTCTTGTCACTGGTATTTGCGTGTGTGCCAAAATAAATAAATGTTAAAAATCATCGCAACCTGTTAAAAAACAATTCTCAAAGAGAATATCTCAGAGAATTATTGATATACAGATGCAATTTATATTCCGCACGATTCTACATCACGTTTTTTAAGTCACGCTTTAATTTTCTCCTTATTAAAACGCGATATCAGAGTCTCATTACGAGGGTGGTCTCGACAGCTTTCTATTTTCTCAAAGGCGTTCTCAACGAGGCTTCCACCAATGTCGTACACTTAATAAAATTGGCAATTTTACATGGCGTCGTGAAAACAATATCCATCGAGTTAAGATACCGGTGGAGGAGAGAACAATAGGATACCTACACTTATATAGGGTGACCTATTAATCCATTGTTAGACCAAAACAAGATTTAACCTACGCCTAACCCTAGCACGATGCTAATCTGATCCAATGACTGTCTTGAGCAAACACGATGACGGTGTTCCTCATCAGGGAACACAATGCCAAGAACATCTTGAATAAGAAACCACTATAATCATCTTTTTCAACTCGAGACAATGAAGACGTTGCGTTTGTCGTGTATTTAATTTACGTTTCTATATGTTGCAAATTAATTTTTAAATTGATTCAATTTAACCCATTCGCGATATCGCGAAATTAATCATCGTAAAACGAAGATTTTTCCTTTAATTCTGAAAGTTAAATCCTCCTAACTACCGAGTCAAAAATCAAACAGTATGATCTAATATCTCTACCCTTCGTTCATCGTTTACCTTTTCTTCTACCATTTAACAAAGATTTGTCATTTATTTATTTTAAAAGATATATAAAACTATCGATTTTCATCTATCTTACGAGAAACGTAGCCAAACAAAGGCAAAGATGCAAAAAAAAAAAAAGTGTCGTTTAAAATTAATCGAGGCTATCAAAAATTGATTCGAAGAAAAGGAAGAGGTGAAAGAAAAGCGAACAATAGAGCACAGGACAATAATTAGAACCGTAGCACTTCATTACACGGTTCTGCTTGCGGATAGGATGCGGAGGGAGTGGCGGGGATGTTGATTGACAATTGGGCCAGGAATATGAGATCAGATATGGGGAGCGAGGGCGAAAGGGTCGAGGCGATAGGATGGTTTCGGTGTCAAATATTGGCACGGATGCAGTGTCGAGTTACGAGTCGACGAAAAAGAGGAGGCACGGAGACGAGTGCTTGTCGTTATTTGAAATAACGAATGCAGAAAAGTGAAAAGGGAGCCGATATCGATAAAATGACACTGGTAAGTAAGTTGGATTAATTTTTTTTTTTTAATTTACGTAAAAAGTGATGATGGTAAAGGATGAGAAGATGTTAAAAATATTTTTAACAGCGGGAATTTTATGGTGAATAAATGAATACAAAATTTACGAAGGAGTGAAATATTTGATCTTGAGAGAGGGAGAGAGAGAAAGAGAGAAAGGTATCTCTTTCGATCGCCCCTTGAAAGTTAAAATTAATATTGGAAAATAATTAGAATAAAGGGGTTATCATAATAAGAGTAATGGAAGGTTATGAATATCACAAAGAAAGGTTATAGGTAAGGTATTATATTATAAATAGGTTAACTTTAAAATAATATTTGAACAACTTTTCTAAAATAAAATTCTGAATTATTCAAGTACGTCTCGTGATCACCTATAAAAAGAAGTATAACGTTATCAAAAAGATTATAAAAAAATTACAGAATTTTTCTCTCAACAATTAAACATAATACATGTTTAATGTATATTTCTTCGATTTGAATACGAGATTAACAAGTATAAATTACGGATTGGCATTTCTATCTATGCAAATATTCCTGTTGTGTTCTTGTTCAATATTTTTGACATACATACAATTTCCATTCATTATTGTGACCCCCAACAATCAATACGCTGCCATCATATTCATCAATCGAATAAATAAACCTCGATACGATTTACGATAATTTTAATATACGACGCCTGTTAAATATTACCGTTTCAAAAAATCTTGCATCTTTTCCCAAAAATAAATTTATAACATTAATTTTTATCCCCACTTCACAACCGGATTTTTAATTTAATCTTTCCATTTTAAATCTGTGTTGCAACTAATCCCTTCTCCTCCTCCCCCCCAAAAAAAAAATTTCACCAGTTCTACCCAGAAAAAACTCGGACAGAAACAAGGGTGCGTGAGTGAAAAGCTTGCAGGAGCCAAGAAAGAATTACCGTGAATACGCACGGTTTGCAACAGGAAGAAAAAGTTGGAAACGTCGAGAGTAGAAATCTCGTAACGATAAAGTAGCAACAACTTATATACTTATATATGTGTATGTATGTGTGTGTGTATACAAGTTGGTTCGTTGAACTCGAAACGCACGAGATTCGCCCATCCAAATATCTTCCATGTCGAACAATTTCCCTTATTCTGTAATGATATTGAATCGGAAGAAATTGTAAGAAATGTGTAAGAACGAAGGAGGGAATCGAAATGAAGGTGTAATTTCGGAAACGGAGGATCGCGGTAAGGGACATCGGTTGGAAAGTTTTCTGAATGCTCTGTTCGAGAGGAGGAGGGCTAAGAGGGAGGAATAAGTTGGAGCTCATAACCGCATAAAAGAGGAGTGTCGGGTAAACAAGGGAAAAAGGCTAACTTGAAAGGGCTCGACGCGGCAAAGCGGAAACAACGCAACGAAACGACGAGATATGAAAAATCAGGAGGAATTTAAGGGGTTGGTTTGAAACCGCGTATTAAGTAAAGGGTTAATGAAACCACGAAATAAAGAAACAAAGAAAAAATTAAAAATTTCTGTCATTATGAAACGATTTTTGATCGTGGCATTAGAGAACTTCGAGAACTCTTCGATCATTTTAATCAATGATATGAAAGTGTATGAGAACGTTTGATGATCAACGAATTAATAGATAATCAGATTGAATTACATATTGAGAAGCTAGATAGATATGCTTTCGAAGAAAAGTAATAAGTCAAGATTGATGATGATACTTTTAATCTATTTTTCTTTATCTTTTTTTCTCGAGAAAATATAACAGTTACGAATCAAATAAGAACTAATAATATCCGATTAAAATTATGCAAAGATTACAAAAGATAATTGTATTACAAAAGATCATCTTGCAGAAAGAAAAACATTTATTTACTGTTTCAGAGACAGACGTAAATAAATATAAGAAGTTCTTATCAGGATTTTCTTTGAATCAACTTGCAATTACTTTTCAAAAACGAGAGAGAAATGGATTGGGATGTAAAAATTAATCGAGAATTTCGTTTAAAGAAACGAATTGAAGGAAACACTTTGGAAGGAACGTAACGATCGTGACACGTTGCATTATATAGACTTGCACGAACAGCGTTCGATCGAGGGAAAAATCTCGAGCTGAAATCTCGGATCATGATGAGATTTCAAGGAGAGAAATGTGAAAAGGCGCAGGTTGAAAACGAGGCAAACGGTGCTAAGAACCGGCTTCGAGCCGGAAGGGAGGTGAGAAGAAGAAACGATACGGAGAATAAAGTTAAACGATATCCGTGGAAATGGATCGCCCATGATTTAAAACATCTGTGTGTGGAACGAGCAGAATATTATTATATATAAAACGTGAACGTCTATGATGAAGGTTTCTACTAGCGGGCGAGGAACAATGAATTAGTTCCGGAAGTGGTGTGGAGGAGCAAATATGAAGAATGTTCGAGGAAGCGATATAATGAGAATGAAGATCGACAAAAATCGAAATAACGAATCGAGCTTAATTTTTTCGTGAAATCGTGCTAATTCGAAATTATCTAATCTAATGTTGGACACGAATATTTTTCATACACCGGATGAAGAGACTGATCACCTATTTTTAAAAATTTGAATTATAAAAAACGAAGCTTTCGTAATCGAATTTAATTTTTTACTAGAATATTCTTTTGTGCAATTTGAATTAGATAAATTGAAATAATTAATGTATTTCTATGATGAACTCGTGAAAGAAAAATTCTTAAACACGTTTATGACAACAATCATGACAATATACATAATTAAATATATCTTTTTAAAGAAAAGTATAAATATAAAATTTTATTCTGTTTCTCCTCGTTTTCGAGTTGATGCAACACGGTTAAGTGGAAAGGGTTAAGTAATTTCCATAAGAATGGGAGTTAAAGGAACGCGAAGGGCCCGTGTTCGGGCGAGATGTGAATTTCTAAAAAGGGAAACCGACCAGGTAAGAAGAAACGATCTCCAGGGTGGCCGACGAAGGAAGGAAGTAGCCCAAAGTTGAAGGAGAAACGTGAATCCGTGGTCCGGGAGGAGTCGATCTTTCTCTAGCGAAAGGACCCTTCGAAAACGATGAAAGAAAAGAGAAAAGGGGATGGGAGAAAGGGGGTTTGGGGAGAAAGAAGATGGACCAAAAGGTGTGGGCTCGCATTCAGAAGCTATATCAGGCCACGTGACCCGAATAAACCTGGCCACTCGAATTTTCTTTTGGCCGTACGTGAGAATTAGACTTCCGATAAAGCATCAAACGACAGCTCGGATCAGTGCCTGATGCTCTTTTTAAGTTTGGAGGATGGGCATGATCTCCATCGTCTAAAAGGCAGGGAAGAATACTATTAATAAACCTCGACAAAAACTTGAATGATCAATTAGAATTATAGAATTTTATGTGAATTATTGTCAATTGATGGTACGAGAAAGAAGAAATTTACTATGAACTCTTCAGTTTTCAGGATTAATCAAAATATTTGTAAAATTTCTTATGAAAATTAGATGTATAAAGAGAATTGCGATGTTAGAAAACTCAATGAGTATTCAATGAGAAAGATAAGGAAATCTTTTATTTCATCTAAATAATTTTTTGATTCGATTAATTTCAAAAGAAATTGGAAATAAAGAATCGAAGAAACTAAAGACTTTTCGAATTCTAACTAAGAACTAATCATTGAAGAAATACTAGAAATCAATAAAATTTATAAAAAAAATCTAATACAATTCAAAAACGTTCTATAATTCATTATTTGAATTAATTGTCATACTTCACAAGATGATAAAAAAAATAAAAAAAATTCACCATCACTTTAAACGTTTAACAATTTTCTTTCCACTCAATTAATTTAACTATCCATCCATAAAAAAAAATGTTCAAATTAAACTTGGCGCTAATAGATACGATCCACGACACGAGAAAGAAACTCTAAAAAAAATTCGTTTCGCGATAAAGAAATTTCCAATCGTTGTTCTCTCCCTCTCCCTCAAAATGAAACGACAATTTAAATTTTTACCTTGAACGTCTACGAAATCTCCAATACTCCTTCCACTCAATTAATTTACTATCTATGCATCGAGGAACGTTTAAATCAAACTTTCCTCCCCCTAGATACCATCTATCTATGAAAAAGAAACTCTGAAAACTCGTTTCACAATGATGTCCAAGTTAAAAGCACGAGCTTCTTCCTCCTCCTCCTCTTCTTCCTCGCGGAGGATCCGATCAGATTAAACTCCATCTAAATTTTTGAACCTCGCTCGCGAGGGAATCATCCACGAATATTATCCCTGGATATAATTCCACTTTTTTATCCCGCCAACTTTTTTTCAATCGCCCTCTCATTTAATAATTCCTTTACTATTCCATACCACTCCCCCCCTCCTATCCCCGATTCTTCCATTATCCCCGTCCGTATTGACTTAATTAATCGATTTATACGAGATCCATCCAACTTTGATTTCCGATTCCTTCCTTCCTTCCTTCCTTCCTTCCTTCCTTCCTTTCTCTCGGCCTGGCGACGGGGGATGATAAAATTGGCAGAGTTTCGTGGTGGACGAAGTATCGAATTCCCCGCGGAGCAAAGCTCTCGAGTTTTCTTCGGATAAGAGGCCGTGGAATCCGGTGCGTGAGCAAGATAGATCTTGCGCGGGATGACAGGATATCGATGGCGACGAAAGGGGACACCCAGCGTGCTCGATAAGGTGGTGAGCGTCACGTGAAGGGGGGAGGGAAGTGGAGCCCCTCGAGGAGGCTCGCCTCCTCCTCGATTGATTACACCAACAGTTCCCCAAGACATTCGAGCAAACGACCGATACGTGACACTTTGACGTTCTCACGCGAGAATGAGACGTTTCATTCTGCGGCATGTACCCCCTCCCTCCTTCCTTCGATCGGTCCATTCCTCTCGCGGATATCGGTTCACGCGCGACCCTGCCGCTTCTCGACAAGTTTGCCTTCCAACTGGTAATTGCGCAACACGATAGCCTCCTGCGCACCCACCCTTTGCGATCGACACCCTTTACTTTCCGCCTGTCATCGAGCCAACTTTACTTCTGGCCTGGCGGCCACTCTGTCTTTCGTGGGGAGTGACTTTATGAATGAAAGTGGAGAGATGGTTTGGGTTAGTTGTTCCTGCGTTCACGTTTTTTGAATATAGAGCGTGTGGTTGTGGAGGTGATCGTGTAATTTGATCATGGATTTTTGAACGAGAAAATGTTTGTACGTAAATGAAGGATAGTTTGGAAAGGAGGATTTGTTTAGAAGAAATAAACAATTATAGGAATAAATAAGAAGATGAATTAATCTTTTTTTTGTTGAACTAGAAGTCACGAAGAAATTTTAATCCGATTGATTACGAATCTTATAATAATTAAAATAAAAAGCATGTTTTACGTAGTAAAATGTAAGAATTTTCGATGATATTTCAGTAAGAAAGACTGTTCCAATAAGAAAATGAGAAAATACGTTGGTACGATAATTCTCAAAGTGAATTTCAAGATTTAACAAAGACACAGATGGTTCAATCCCTAAGACAATAGTCAATAGAGTTGGATTCTTTATTATTGACTTCTTGCAATCAGCATTGTTCAAACTTACTTCGTTCAAGACTTACTTTTCAAATCGGTAGTTCGGCCAGTAATTTCTACCATTTCCTATTATTTCACTTCCATCATCTATAGGTGTGAAAGTAAGATTTTAAATTCATTAAACACGAAAAATAATTATCACTCCAAATCCATGTTATTTTTACAGCATTGTTCGGCGTGGAATAAAGAGAAACAAAGGAATTCGCGTCCATTCCGCCAGTTTTCGTCCTCCCATAATGGAAAAATTGCCGTAAATACCTTTATCCGCTTAACCCTTTCGTTTACGAAGCTATAATCCGGTATAATAGGTGCAAAGCATGCATCGTAACACGTAACACACACACACACTCTCTTTTTCTCTCTCTCTTTCTCTCATCTTATCTCGTTATTCTTTAAAATGTCGATTGCCTACGTTACCGCAATTACGTTCCGCTTACCAACCACCTTTATATATTGGCCCTTTGCACTTGTTGTCACCGGCCAATGAAATACCCAGCCACGAAAATAATATTTACGATAATAACGTTCCGTTGAATGAAACCACCGTTGTATTTTCTACGTTCGACGCGGCAAATTGGTCTACTTTAAAGGAAGAAAAATAATCGAGTTAAATATCTTTATCCACGGGACCTTTATTCGCAAAATTATAGCTCGTTGTAATAGCTCGAAACCACGTATATATGCACGCTCCCTTATCTACGTTCCCTTTAAAATGTCACCTGGCTAAGTCTTAACCCTCCACGTACGCGTACAATCTCGTTCATAAGCATTATCTTGTATGAAAATTTTTTCATATTTCATATAATTCCAATAGAATTCTATTAAAAATGAAATCTTTTTAGATTGCTATAAATAATTATAATGAAATTTTCCTTGATATGCTCAAGAGATCAAATTTATACTTTATCAAAAAAAGAAATTATCTCTGGAATAACCAACGCGATATTTTGATATAATTTTTGCTGAGTTTTTAATTATTCAAATATAATGTTTTCATAAAAAAAAAAATTAATAATTTATCAAGAGTACTTTATCTTGTGAAAGGGAATGTACACGCACGCGTGTGTGCATTTTCTCCGACACAGTGAAAAGGTGAGTAAGGTGCTATTTGCTCGAGATCACGGGAAGAAAGAGGGAGGTATATGCGAGCAGATAAATCACGAGTTCATGCCACTTTTCGTCTTCTCCTTTTGCACACCACCCTTCCCTGCCGGCATGACGCCGCGTTTCCACGACGTGCCATTATTAAGACGCTGGGCGCCACGACGCCCCACCCTTCCTTCTCTTCGCTTCTTCCACCGTTTCGTCGTGCAAAGGCCTTGGCCGTTGTCGACCGATCGCATAAAGAAGTTATCTTAACGTTGCGATTTATTCGCAGCAAAGTTTACAAGGGATTTATACCGAGCAGTCGATGAAAATAGGCGAAGCGGGTCGAGATATATTGGCGATATCTAGTGATAAATTTTCGTTCCTCCTTTTTTTTTTTTCTTTTTTTTAGAGAGATCTTTTCGGACACTGTTAAATTGGAGGTAAATCTTTGGAGATTGAATACGGATTGATACGAAACTGATGAGAAAATTTGAAATTGGACGGAGAGGTATATCACGAGTTTTGATTAAAGGTTTTGATAATAAATAGAAGAGATATTGATCGAAAATGTGATTCTTAAAAATTTGAAAAATATTCTTGCAAATGTAATTTTTTGATTAAATGGATAATACATTACTGATAAGAATCGGTTATCGAAATGCCTTGATATTAAATTGGTTTTTTCACAAATGCACTTTTGATTGATGAAACAACCATGATCCTTTCCCCATTATAGTATTGTTATATTTAAATAAAGACAAGTTTGAATAACAAGGAATCAAAAAATTACAAAGAGATAATAGTTCACACCTATCTCAATGTACCGCCATTTTCCTAATCAAAATTATCTAAATTATATGAAATTCTTGGCATAAACTTTTACGAGACATAATAATAATAAAAGACACGTAATATTTTATAACGCCACTTCCGCTTTATTCGCGATAAGCTCCTCTCGAGTATCGAAAACGAGGACCAATAAAAGCTCCAGCGCGATTGGTCCAGGAAACCAACAAATTGCGACCGACAGAGAGAGACAAAAAAAAATCTATTGCACTTTTACAACTGCAATAAACCTTAAGATCCTCTTTTTCCTTATCACATGCTTTACCCGTTCACAAAGTGTCCAAGAATTTAACAGATCCCGCTTAGATACGATTGACAGACTTGAAAGGGAGAGATGCAGGGTGCAGATTCGCTACAAGTCGTTACTCCCCTATCGGCGAAATCGGCGTTAATTTCTCTTTTTATTTTCCTTTTTTTTTCTTTTTTTTTTTTATCCCTGATTAAAAATAGTGCCTTCGAGCGACGAGGTTGTGTACAACCCGCGAAACTGCCGGCACAAAGAGACACGAGGGTGAAAGAAAGGGGAGGAACGCGATTCGCCGGCTGTAAACGCGAGAGGAAAAGGTGTATTACAAGCTGAAGCGTGCTTTTTCGAAAGCTTCCTCCTCTTTTTCCTACAGACAGCTTCTTCAAAGGAGAACCAGAGCGTTTCAAAAGTCCTTTTGAAAATCTTATAGCCTCCCCTCTTCTCCTGTTAAAACTTCTTTGGTCTTATAGCGGATATCCGGGATGCCTCGGAGCGAAAATTCGACGCAACAAATGATATTAAAGCGCAACGCTTGCGTTCCAATAAATTTGATTAAAAGGCGGAAAGTGGAAAGGAACTAATATGAATATGGGGGAAGGAAGATTCGAAGAATTTCGCTCGGTGTCGTCCGTTTGATCAAACGTGATTGCACGATCGTTTGTTCTTTGCATGTTTAAATGATTTGCGCTATTTCGTATTGGTTGGTACTGTATGATTTTCAATATGCTGTTAAAATGCTATGAAAAGTTCGTAGATGCACTTGAGATATTTGTACACGTGAATCCTAATTTTTTCAATATTTTATTTTTATTTTATTTTTGGAAAAAACGAGAAAAGAAAAATTTTATCAAGCGAATTAGTGAGAGATATATATTTCAAAAGCTAATATATTTTTAGATATATTATAGAATTGTAGTAATTAATTTGTATGTGTAATGGAATAAAAAAAATTTTTAAGAGATAATCCTATGAAGATTTAGAGTGCAATTAAGTGGGTTTAAAATGCAATTTTTTTAATGGAGCTGTACTGTGGAATATTGCTTGAGTAATAATTAAGTCAGTTAAAAACAATGTAAATGTGGCAGTAAATATATACAGGCTGAATTAATTGTCTCCATAATTGAATTAAGAAACCAAGTGAAGAATTTGATAGTTACGAGACTATTCATAACGATTCATAGCGATTCGTCATAATTCTGAAAAACAATTAAAATAATTGCACTCTTTTTACTTGTCTAAATGAATTTTAGAAATATGTGTATCTACAGTGTAAAAACGAATAGTATTCTATTGAAAGCAAAAAAAATTCATTCTAAATTTCTCAATTGCAATTTTTTTCTTTATCGCATAACAAAATTTATCTATCATTTCGTAATTAATTTTTAATGGAGATAACGTAGAGGATGAATCACTCACAATATCGATATGCATGAAAAAAAAATTTCATTTCTATATCTCTCCTTATAAATTAATATGAAAATAATTAAAATGGTTACTGAGAGTAGAAATATAAAAGAAAAAATAATAATCAAATTCATATTTCTTCATCCTGAATTAAAATTTCAATAATTTACATTACAACGAAAATTTAATACAATAAATGTTAAGGTATTACGATAAATTAAATGGAAATTTAATATCAATATAGACATTCTTTGAAGTGAAATATCATAAATATTAATTCTAACTGATGAAAATAATATCCAACTATCCCATTAGCCATACAACGAGCAACCTTTTGTGAGCCATAACAATAAATTTTAAAATACAAAACGTACAATTTATGATATTTTTCATAAAAATCAACATCAGATTGATTGAAAATTATTAATTTCGCCATTGAAAAGAAAACAAATAATCAGAACTAATATGAAATTCAACTCTTTAATATAGTGAATATACCGAGTTAATGACCATGAGAATTAATGCTATGAAGAACAATGCTAGCAAATTCATTTAATTGACTGATGCTCTCGAGAAATATATCAAATTCCCATGTATAATTACCGAAATGTTATTTATATCAAGCTTGGAAATTTTATGTAGATTTTATAAAATATCAGATTTCGTTGGAAACTTTTTTTACTTTTATATAATTTGAATGAGAATTAAAATTCTTACTTTTTGAGATAAAATTCTTCAAAAAATTGCGACGAAAATCACATAATTTTTAATTTTCATTCTAAATTATATTTAATTTTTTTTACAGTTTTTACATCTATCTTGGAATGGTTGAAAATTTTATAAAAAAAAATTTTACTTTCATTTAATTTCATTCTATTCTTTTTCCCCTTCTCAAAATACAAAGTAAAAAAGATAAAAGACTTTCAAGATATTAATTTGAGTTATTTGGAAATTAAGGAACGACGTTGCGTAATTATATTAAAAATACTCGTTGAACGTTAAAAGAAAGAAAAATTTAGAAAAATACGTTATTACGCTGCTATGAAAAATCGTTTGTTACAAAAGAGAAAAAGGGAGAAAGGAAAACGTGAAAGGGAACAAAGTACGCTAGCTTCCACGAGTAAACTATTACAGATAGATACAGTATTAACCGTGTTTTACGAGTTATTATGTGATATTAGCAGTGGCCTGTGATAAAGTAAAAAGTTGAAAAGAACTTCAGTCTATTCTAACCTCGTAAAAGACCTCATAAAAGCTCCTGCCTCTATTGCCCGTATTTTCCCGAGTCAACAACCGGATAAAATTTCTTTCTTTTTCTAATCAGAACTAGATCGATTTATTCACCTGAACTTCAACACGTTACCACGATTAACATCAAAACTTTGCAACGAAATTTTTCGTAAAGAAAAAGAAAAAAAAGAAAAAGAAAAAAAAAATTACACAGCAATATATTTCAATCAAGACTTTCCTAGGGATAAAAGGCTTGTTTAATTAATTTTCCCGAATTTAAATAATTTCTAGGAATTCTAGAAGAAATATTAAGAAATATTGCAAAAATGTCTATATCGATAATATCATCTCTTTTTTATTATCTTTAAAATATATTAGAAATATAAAATTAAAATCCCAGTATAAATCGTTCAATTTAAATTTATAAATTCTTTTCCAAGAAATTCCACGATATCTCTTAATTTTTGAAATGAGAAAAATGTTGAATTATTTTTTACAATTTGATTTTGGTTAGAAAATACGATAAAATACTTTGCACCGTCGTTACACTGACGAGAATCTGATTATAGTTCCCCTATCGTTCTCTCTTATTACTATCATTGCATAATCATGTTACACGTTCTATTTGTTGCGCCAATATTTAACATCCAGCAATAAATTACCCGCAAATTCTACGTTTCTAATCTTATTTACCTTTTAATTTCCTTTCCCTTTCTGACTCTAACCATACTATTAAAATATCCTTTCTTCTTGCGTATCTGCTTTCCTCTGGTTTTAGTTATTAAATAAATAAACAAAGCAAAATCAAAACCAAATCATCGTGATTCATTGTTTATCTTTATCGAAGCGTATATATTTGACAAAAGCATTTAGATAATCAAATTTTATTTTGTGAATTATAAACGTCACAAATTAATTTATAAACTACAATATTAATCTTTCATATAAACGAATCGAATTATTATGAAAAACAAAAATATAAGATGTTAAAAACGAAACTTGTTAATATAATAATTAATAAAAATCTACCGATGGAAAATTTGAGAAATAAAATGAAGTTTTATTATTTGATTTTGTTTTAGAAATTCAAAGTGCAAAAAAAGATATGATGTAATTTATAAAATAATTTGATATTATGAAATTATAGATATTTGATTTTGCAACTTGAGATGAAAATATATTGAAATTATTAATTCTAGTGATTATTTAAAAAGTTTTATCTCTACAGTTCCCTCAAGTTCCTTATCCATTATTAAATTTGAGAAATGTGTGATAAATGAAACTTCTTGAAGATAATCAATTTTTGAATTATTCAATATTTCATATATATCTATAGACTAATACCAGACAAAATTTTTGCCAAAATTTATCATTCTATCTATTACATTAAATTAATTAGATTTAAATATATTACATTATTTAATAACATTTTTCATATAATTAGAAAAAGTAGATGAAAATAAAAACGAACTGTATCTGCTGTATATCTTCTGTATACGTAACTGATCAGAATTGGACATTATTTAGATCAATATATCTACATATAAATAATTGTTTCAATCATATTATCGTTCATTGTTATAGTTATTTGTTATACACGTTTGTAAGAATTTTAATAGATATTGATTTAATAATCACTCATTATAACCAAACTATAATATAATCGATAATATAATTAACATTAAATGAGCAATATTTTAATGAATATTACTTATAATTGATGTTATCGCGCTTATGAGTTCAATATTAAGATAATGTTCAAATATTTAATTTCAAAAATTATATAAATAATTGTCAAATCGATTAATCATATCTGAATAATTAGAATTTTTAAGCTGTTATTCATTAAATAATATTATGCCCATTTCTGATACAATTACATATTCTTTATAAACAAAAATTTTTTGTTTATTTATAAAGAAACAAACTTATTTTTGAAATATTCGAGTACCATAGTATTTTTAAATTTTATATTTTATGAGCATAATTATTGAAATATTGAATCATATATCTATTATGATTAATAAATATTATGATTAAAAAGAATAAAAATTTTTATTGAAATATTGAAATAAATGATTATCATTAAGTGTAAAAAAAATTAAGATTTAATTTATTAAGATATGCGATATTTCTTATAAAACATTAATTTGTTTAGAAATACACATATTTTATACACATATTCACAAAAATATTTAATTAACGATTCATGTAATTGAATCAATATTTCAATAATGCAAAAATATAAATATTACGTTTAATTAATCATTTAAACTATATCAATTAATTACTAAAAAGGAAATAATAACATCATTTACACTAAAACATCATTTATCCTTCAAAACAATTAAATTGAGTAATGTTCTAATGTTCAATTCTACATGTTCAATTTCCATTAATAATATTAAAATATTAAATGTTTATCAATAATATAAAATATATAAATTAATATAAAGTAGATTTTATTACTAATAATGAATAAAATATTTTTCAATATTAAATAATAAGAATAATGTGTATACTTTATTATAAATATACTGCTTAATCAAACATTAAATATTATTTTTTATTCGATTTTTAATTTTTAAATAATTATTTTATAAATTTGAATATTCAAAAAATAGCGCGAATAAGCAAATAAAGCAAAATATAGAAATCTACAAATGTTTTTTTACCTATCAATATATACATAATTAACTATGGTGATCGAATATTTATGTGATTGGTATTTGGCGATTTAAAACGAGCTATTTATCAAAAAATATTACGTTATCGCCAGATAAAAAGAATATAATACTTACCTTAATAGTGAATTGTCTGCATGCTGGCTTGTATGCATTCGTTCCACAAACAAGAAATTGATCAGGTCCTTGTCTGCCGAATACTCGAACATAATTTTGACACTCGTCCTCACTACGTCCTTTCAGATAACAAAGTTCGCGATGCGCCCCGCTGCTGGACCACTGCAACCTCTATAACAAACAAGATCAAACAAGAGTTACATTTATCTAATTCCCAAAACGTAGCATTTCATGTCAGATTACAAGAAATACATAAAATCAGAAAATTCTACAAAACACAAAAAAGAACATAATTGCAAAAATAATATTTAAAGTATCAAGGAATAACCAAAACAAATCTAACCTTTGATCTTACTTTGTAATTTCTTGTAGCAGAGTAGCTGATCACAACACTCTTTTCACGATTATTATAAAAATATGCAATTACTATTAATAATAATATAATAAGTAAAAGTACTTTTAAATCTATATTAAATGAGAACTAAAAATCAAAATATGCTAAATACTAAAAAATAATACAAGAATTGAAATATAATAATCACGAACACACAACACTTGACACGACAAAGTCGCCATTTTGAAAATATATTACGCGCGAAAATATACCAAAATATAATTCAAACTACATTGCGAAAAATTGAAATGAATTTAAAAATAATTAATATTAGAACATAAAAATATTACAAATAAAAACGTATCAAAAAACAGGAAATCTAAAAAATATCTACATCAGATTGAAAAATTAAAATTCAAAATATGTTAATTATTAGAATGTTATATAAGAATTAAATAAGAAAAAAAACAAAACTATGTCCGCCATATTGAAAAATCATTTCGCGCGAAAAAATACTACATGACAATATAATAAAAAATTAAAACATTTAATATAAGAAATCACACTTATTATTAAGAAGAATGTATCGAAAAATAGAAATTCTTTATTCAAATGGCGAGTAAACGTCAAAATACGTAATTTATTAACATCAAAATTCACGTTAATACCACAATCATACAAACCGTCATATTCAAACATTTATACAAATATAATATATAATAAACCGAACCAGACAAGTGCGATATAAATACTAAAACGAAATTGTAGTCAATTATGACAAGAACACACAATTCAAATTAATAATAACGTATAAAAAGGCACGATTCCAATATCTAAATGAATATTTGAAGTCGAAATATATTAATTATTAGAAAATTATATATAGATAGAGGCACGAAATACGAAGAGACAATACGTGACAAAGGCCAAACGCCATATTGAAAAATTTATACATATACGCAATACATCGAACCACATTGCGAACGAACAATATGAATTCTTAAACAAAATTCTAGTCGAATATCAAAAGAATACGCACTTACTATTAATAATAACATATCCCAAAGCCGGTTTCCTACAACTGAATGCGAATTTAAAGCCGAAATATATTAATTATTAGAAAATTATATAAAAATCGAGACACACGAAACGAACGCACTCCACGTAGCGAAAGACGATCGCCATATTGAAAAATTCAAATGTATATAATACGCAATATTTCGAACATCAATACGAACGAAGAATATAAAACCTAAAATAAAAATCTAATCGTATACTACACTTGTTATAAATAAAAACGTAACTCTAAGCAAGATTCCTATACCATAATGTGTATTTAAAGTCGAAATATATTAATTATTAGAAAATTATATATAGATAGAGGCACGAAATACGAAGAGACTATACGTGACAAAGGCCAAACGCCATATTGAAAAATTTATACATATACGCAATACATCGAACCACATTGCGAACGAACAATATGAATTCTTAAACAAAATTCTAGTCGAATATCAAAAGAATACGCACTTACTATTAATAATAACATATCCCAAGGCCGATTTCCTACACCTGAATGCGAATTTGAAGTCGAAATATATTAATTATTAGAAAATTATATATAGATAGAGGCACGAAATACGAAAAGACTATACGTGACAAAAACCAAACGCCATATTGAAAAATTTACACATATACGCAATTCATCGAACCACATTGCAAACGAACAATATGTAATTTAAAATAAAAATCTAGTCGAATACTACACTTGTTATAAATAAAAACGTAACTCTGGGCAAGATTCCTATACCAGACTGTGTACTTAAAGTCGAAATATATTAATTATTAGAAAATTATATATAGATAGAGGCACGAAATACGAAGAGACTATACGTGACAAAGACCAAACGCCATATTGAAAAATTTACATATATACGCAATACATCAAACCACACTGCCAACGAACAATATGAAACAAAAACAAAATTCTAATCGAATATCAATAGAATATGCACTTACTATTAATAATAACATATCCCAAGGCCGGTTTCCTACACCTGAATGCGAATTTAAAGTCGAAATATATTAATTAATAGAAAATTATATAAAAATCGAGACACACGAAACAAACGCACTACCCGTAGCGAAAGACAATCGCCATATTGAAAAATTCAAATGTATATAACACGCAAAACTTCGAACACCAATACGAACGAAGAATATGAAATTTAATATAAAAATCTAGTCGAATACTACACTTCTTATAAATAAAAACGTAACTCTAAGCAAGATTCCTATACCAGAATGTGTATTTAAAGTCGAAATATATTGATTATTAAAAAATTATATATACATAGAGGCACGAAATACGAAGAGACTATACGTGACACAGGCCAAACGCCATATTGAAAAATTTACACATATACGCAATTCATCGAATCACATTGCGATCGAACAATATGAATTCTTAAACAAAATTCTAGTCGAATTACAAAGAAAAAGGATATGCACTTACTATTAATAATAACATATCCCAAGGCCGGTTTCCTACACCTGAATGCGAATTTGAAGTCGAAATATATTAATTATTAGAAAATTATATATAGATAGAGGCACGAAATACGAAAAGACTATACGTGACAAAGACCAAACGCCATATTGAAAAATTTACACATATACGCAATTCATCGAACCACATTGCAAACGAACAATATGAAATTTAAAATAAAAATCTAGTCGAATACTACACTTGTTATAAATAAAAACGTAACTCCAGACAAGATTCCTATACCAGAATATGTACTTAAAGTCGAAATATATTAATTATTACAAAATTATATATAGATAGAGGCACGAAATACGAAGAGACTATACGTGACAAAGACCAAACGCCATATTGAAAAATTTACACATATA
This sequence comes from Apis florea, assembly GCF_048593485.1. Taxonomy (NCBI): domain Eukaryota; kingdom Metazoa; phylum Arthropoda; class Insecta; order Hymenoptera; family Apidae; genus Apis; species Apis florea. The sequence goes on along the minus strand of NW_028256850.1, from coordinate 3,391 downwards.
CGCAATACACCAAACCACACTGCGAACGAACAATATGAAACAAAAACAAAATTCTAATCGAATATCAATAAAATACGCACTTACTATTAATAATAACATATCCCAAGGCCGGTTTCCTACACCTGAATGCGAATTTAAAGTCGAAATATATTAATTATTAGAAAATTATATAAAAATCGAGACACACGAAACCAACGCACTACCAGTAGCGAAAGACAATCGCCATATTGAAAAATTCAAATGTATATAATACGCAATATTTCGAACACCAATACGAACGAAGAATATGAAATTTAAAATAAAAATCTAGTCAAATACTACACTTGTTATAAATAAAAACGTAACTCTAAACAAGATTCCTATACCAGAATGTGAATTTAAAGTCGAAATATATTAATTATTAGAAAATTATATATAGATAGAGACACGAAATACGAAGAGACTATACATGACAAAGGCCAAACGCCATATTGAAAAATTTACAGATATACGCAATACATCGAACCACACTTCGAACGAACAATATGAATTCTTAAACAAAATTCTAGTCGTATATCAAAAGAATACGCACTTACTATTAATAATAACATATCCCAAGGCCGGTTTCCTACACCTGAATGCGAATTTAAAGTCGAAATATTTTAATTATTAGAAAATTGTATAAAAATCGAGACACACGAAAAAGAACGCACTACCCGTAGCGAAAGACGATCGCCATATTGAAAAATTCAAATGTATATAATAAGCAATATTTCGAACACCAATACGAACGAACAATATGAAATCTAAAATTAAATCTAGTCCAATACTACACTTGTTATAAATAAAAACATATCTATAAGCAAGATTCCTATACAAGAATGTGTATTTAAAGTCGAAATATATTAATTATTAGAAAATTATATATAGATAGAGGCACGAAATACGAACAGATTATACGTGACAAAGACCAAACGCCATATTGAAAAATTTACACATATACGCAATACATCGAAAAACATTGCGAACGAACAATATGAATTCTTAAACAAAATTCTAGTCGAATATCAAAAGAACACATACTTATTATTAATAATACCATATCCCAAGGCCGGTTTCCTACACCTGAATGCGAATTTATAGACGAAATATATTAATTATTAGAAAATTATATACAGATCGAAACACACGAAATACGAACGCACTACCCGTAGCGAAAGACGATCGCCATATTGAAAAATTCATATGTATATAATACGAAATATTTCGAACAATAGTATGATCGAACAATATGAAATCTAAAATAATAATCTAATCGAATACTACAGTTGTTATAAATAAAAACATACCTATAAGCAAGAATCCTATAGAAGAATGCGAATTTAAAGTCGAAATATATTAATGATTAGAAAATTATATATAGATAAAAGCACGAAATACGAACAGACTATACGTGACAAAGGCCAAACGCCATATTGAAAAGTTTACACATATACGCAAAACATCAAAACACATTGCGAACGAACAATATGAATTCTTAAACAAAATTCTAGTCGAATATCAAAAGAATACAAACTTACCAGTAATAATATCATACCTAAAGGCCGGTTTCCTATATCTCAATGCGAATTTAAAGTCGAAATATATTAATTATTAGAAAATTATATTAAAATCGAGATACACAAAATAAGAACACACGCGTGACATAGGATGAACGCCATATTGAAAAATTTACACATATACGCAATACATCGAACACCAACACGAACGAACAATATGAATTGTAAAATGAAATTCTAGTCGATTATTACATCTGTTATCAATAATTATTGTTAAAAACGCATCTCTAAGCAAGATTCCTATACCAGAAAGTGAATTTAAAGTAGAAATATATTAATTATTAGAAAATTATATAAAGATCACAAAATATGAACGTACCATGCCTGACACACGACGATCGCCATATTGAAAAATTTATATGTATACAATACGCAATATTTCGAACACCAATACGGACAAACTATACGAATTCTTAAACAAAATTCTAGTCGAATATCAAAAGAATACGCACTTACTATTAAAAATAACATAATACAAGGCCGGCTTCTTATACCTGAATGCGAATTTAAAGTCGAAATATATTAATGATTAGAAAACTATGTAAAAATCAAGCACACGAAATAGAAGCACACTATACGTGACAACAGTCAACCGCCATATTGAAAAATTTACATATACACACAATACTTCGAACACAAATACGAACGAACAATATGAATTGTAAATGAAATTCTAGTTAATTATCACAATTGTTATAAATAAGAACGTAGAAGGATTTCTAAAACTTCCTTCTCAAAGAAGGATTCATAAACCTGAACGTAAATTTGCAGTCGAAATATATTACATATTAGGAAATAATATAAATATCCACACACACATTCCAAACACAAAACTTGACAAAAGCAATCGCCATATTGAAAAATTTATATATATATATATATATTATATGTAATAGTTCCGATCAGATTAATTAATTATATTACGATTTCAAATTCACATTCAGATATAGGAATTCTGTCTTGAAATACATTATTATTAATTATAAGTATGTATTTTTGTATTAATCGACTAGAATTTCATTTTAGAATTTATATTGTCCGTTTTTAATGTGGTTCGATGTATTGCGTACATGTGTAAATTTTTGAATATGGCGTTTGTCCTTTGTCACATATAGTCTGTTCGTATTTCGTGTCTCAGTCTATATATAATTTTCTAATCATGAATATATTTCGACTTTAAATTCACATTCAGATACAGGAATTTTGCATAGAGGTATGTTTTTATTAATAACAAGCGTAATAACAATCGACTAGAATTTCATTTTATAATTCGTAGTGTTCTTTCGCTTGGTATACGAAGTATTGCGTGTGTGTAAATTTTTCAATATGGCGTTTGGTCTTTGTCACGTATAGTCTGTTCGTATTTCGTGCCTCTATCTATACACAATTTTCTAATAATTAATATATTTCGACTTTAAATACATATTCTGGTATAGGAATCTTGCTTAGAGTTACGTTTTTGTTTATAACAAGTGTAGTATTCGACTAGATTTTTATTTAAGATTTCATATTGTTCGTTCGTATTGGTGTTCGAAATATTGCGTATTATATACATATAAATTTTTCAATATGGCGTTCGTCCTTCGTCACCCGTAATCTTCGTGTCTCGATCTGTATATTTTCTAGTAAATAATATATGTCGACTTTACATTCGCATTTAGGTATAGGGAACCGGGCTTGGAATGTGTTGTTATTAATACTAAGTGTATATTCTGTTGATATTCGACTAGAATTTTGTTTTAGATTTCATTGTCGTTCACAATGTGGTTCGATGTATTGCGAATGTGTGTAAA